>NC_059426.1:181605207-181623426 GCF_021028975.2 Sphaerodactylus townsendi
TGGTTTGGTTTGGTTTGGTTTGGTTTGGTTTGGTTTGGTTTGGTTTGATCTACAAACCATTTATCAATCTTTTCAGCTGCCCACGGTACTTGTAACACTCTCTTCCAGTACCACATTTCAAAAGTTTTCTCCCTCATGCAGAGTAACAGGGAATACTGTGGCATTAATTAACTTGCCCTGGGTCGCCAGTAACACATCCTTACACTTAAGAACCTTTAGCTCATTTGTAGCAGCCTTTCCATGTCTTTGCACTGACATTTAATTCTGACATTTATTTGTACCGATCCAGAATCAGGCCAGATTGAAGATTCTTGGGGAGGGGCTGCTATCTATGGCGGACCTCCTGGGTTGCCCACCAATGGCTCCTGCTGCGATCCTCAACATAATCTCCACTTGAAGGGTATCAGGTAGCCAGTATGAGGGAAGACCACTCACGGGTTGAGACAGTCATAGGCCCCTTCCGCACATGCAGAATAATACACATTCAGTCCACTTTATTGTTTGAAAGTGGATTTTGAGTCTCTTCCAACTCTATGGTTCTAGGATTCCCTGCCGCCATTTCCCAGGTCCATGCAGACTTGGGAAATGGTAGTAGGTAGAGCTTCAACTAGCTCAGGGGTCTGCAACCTGCGGCTCTCCAGATGTTCATGGACTACAAATCCCATCAGTCCCTGACAACTTGGCCAATTGGCCTGGTGGCAGGGGCTGATGGGAATTGCAGTCCATGAACATCTGGAGAGCTGCAGGTTGCAGACCCCTGAACTAGATGTTGGACCCCTGAACTAGATGTTGGAGTCCAGTATTCAGTGGAAGTTCTCCTCTCCCTGCTACATTTCCCAAATCCATGTGGACCCTGGAAACAGTGGCGAGGGCGCAGAGCGGGATCTTGAGCAGCAGTGGCAGTGGAGGTTAAGAGCTCGTGTATCTAATCTGGAGGAACCGGGTTTGATTCTCCGTTCTGCCGCCTGAGCTGTGGAGGCTTCTCTGGGGAATTCAGATTAGCCTGTGCACTCCCACAAACGCCAGCTGGGTGACCTTGGGCAAGTCACAGCTTCTCTGAGCTCTCTCAGCCCCACCTACCTCACAGGGTGTTTGCTGTGAGGGGGGAAGGGCAAGGAGATTGTCAGCCCCTTTGAGTCTCCGGCAGGAGAGAAAGGGGGGGAATATAAATCCAAACTCTTCTTCCAACCGAAAAAGCCGAAACGTGTTCAGCTTTTTCGGCACCAACACGATTCGGCTCTGCCGAATATCCTGGGTTGTTTTCGTTTGTTGTTTTGGTAAAGGGAAACCCGGGGAAAAAAAAACAATATGGCTTTTCTCAGGAGGTTTTTGGTGATTTGGTTCTGACAAATCGCCACCCCTATATGCACTGGGAGGGGGCAGATTGATGACAACCTATAGATGTGCATAAAACACACACCCCCGTACCAGCAATGGAGAAACCTGAACATTCACATTTTGCTTGAGGCGGTATTTCAAGGGCCCGTCTTCCCCCTTTCTCATTATTTTTCACTCTCCGGTGCTAGATGAGCTGGGCTGTCCACGAACCAGCTGTTCTGACAGAATTATGGATTTTGCAACTAGTCTGACTTTCTGGGATCCGTCAAAGGGCCGCGGAGCCAACCCTTTGGGCACTTCATTATTGAACCCAGAAAAGAACCGTGTGTGTATCTTCACATCGCTACCTGGGCAATTCTTTTGTGTGGAGAAACGTCCCGCTGAATTTCAATACGTGGCATGAAACGGTAGTGGATAAAATAAATGCTACAATGATTGACGGTGGTTGAGAGACTTGGGAGAGTTAGTGATTTATTAATAATGCTCAGATTTATTGTTTTTCTTACGGCATATTAATTTACAATGTATGGCTATGCAGATGTATATTTTCAGATTAGTAACTGTGCACGGGGAAAGGCTGAAACGCTCACCTAAGACTGGAAACGTTGGAGAACGCTTGTTGCCTGATATGCTACACAGCATGATGGATTTGAAGAGGAGGAGGAGGAGGAGGAGGAGGAAAAGAAGAAGAGGAAGAGGAAGAGGAAGAGGAAGAGGAAGAGGAAGAGGAAGAAGTTGGTCTGCAGTAGAACAGCAGCAGCCCAAACATTACAAGAAAAGAGAGTCCACCTGAACATCGGGAAGAACTTCCTGTCCCCAAAGGTCTCTTTTGGACATCTACTGATTCATGGACTTGGGCTTAAGACATTTTTCTTGACTTTGCATCAGGAAATAGTTCCTACATTGTTTTTTTATAGCAGTGATGGCGAACCTTTTCAAGACCAAGTGCCCAAATTGCAATCCAAAACCCACTTATCGCAAAGTGCCAACACGGCAATTTAGCCTGAATACTGAGGTTTTAGTTTAGAAAAAACAGTTGGCGCCGAGGCACGTGTTACTCGGGAGTAAGCTTGGTGAAGCAACCGTGCAACGCTTCAAATGGATGAATCACAACCCTAGGGGGGTTTACTCCGAAGCAAGCCCCATTGCCAACAACTGAGCTTACTCCCAGGTAAAGGATCGTGCCCAGGTCAGCCTAGGGGGGGAGTGGGGGTGATTTTCTGCCCCCCCACATGATGAACTCTGTGCATGCGTGCCCACAGAAAGGGCTCTGAGTGCCACCTCTGGCACCCGTGCCATAGGTTCACCACCACTGCTTTATAGTATATATTGTGCTGTTTTATCCTTTGAGATACACTGGTTCGTCCCTATGTGTGGCTTATTGTACTGTAAGTTTTGTTCCTGATTCACTAATATACACACCTACTTTTTCTTGCCAATAGCCGTTGTGTGGCTGGTGTGTTTTTTCCCTATTTTCGCCTCTAGTTCCTCTAACACTCTTTCACTGTGTCTTTTAGGTAAGGGCTGTCCAAGAGTGGAAAACACTGCCTGGGAGAATTGTGGAGTCTCCTCCTTTGGAGGTTTTTAAACACAGGCTGGCTGAATGGCCACCTATCAGGAGTGCTTTGATTGTGTGTTCCTGCATGGCAGGGGGTTGGACTTGATGGCCCTTCTGGCCTCCTCCAACTGGATAATTCTATGATTCAATAGTACCATGAAGATCAAAAGGGAATAAGATTTCAAGTGTAAAAGCTCCTTGCGTCCGATAGGGGCAGATTTATAGTTTTGAAAATAAAATCACTTAAAAATGTCTTTAAAGGGCATTGATGACAGAACGCCCACCACACAAAAAAGCACAGTTTGCTGCAGAACTGAGAGACAAGCAAACCCCCTAACTCACAGGTGTCAAACTCGCAGCCTTCCAGATGTTATGGACTACAGTTCCCATCATCCCCTGCCAGCATCATGTCGGCAGGGGATGGTGGGAACTGTAGTCCATAACATCTGGAGGGCCGCGAGTTTGACACCTTTGCCCTAGCTTCTCACAGGAATCTCTGTGCAACTGAAGCCTCCATGCAACATAAGAACATAAGAACTAGCCTGCTGGATCAGACCAGAGTCCATCTAGTCCAGCATTCTGCTACTCGCAGTGGCCCACCAGGTGCCTTTGGGAGCTCACGTGCAGGAGGTGAAAGCAACGGCCTTCTGCTGCTGCTGTTGCTCGCGAGCACCTGGTCTGCTAAGGCATTTGCAATCTGAGATCAAGGAGGATCAAGATTGGTAGCCATAGATTGACTTCTCCTCCATAAATCTGTCCAAGCCCTTTTTAAAGCTGCATTGTATCTGGAAACCACAAAATCTGTAGACTAGCAAATGTACCAGATATCACGGGAGGACCGACCCTCTTCCTGCACATCAGAGAACGTTCCCAGAGCCCTGGCACACATATCCCTCGCTACATAAGAGAGGAAGACGGTCCCTGCGCATGTGCCGCTCTGTGCTTTCATGCGCTGAATACACTTCAGTTGAAATCAGCCGAGTCTGAAATGATATCTGCTAGTGAAATATTGTTTTCGACTGCTCTATCAAGGGCGGTTTTCACAACAATGCCGGAGTTGCCATTTTCTATGCAGGTGCCTCTTTTATTTTAAAGTTCACTCCTACACAAAGGATGAAGCTCTTTGTTGTGCTCCGAGGGATCTCTGGCAGGCGGGCTGTCAGTTAGAATCGTCGTCTCCTCCGTGAAAGGTAAGCAAGAGGAGCTGAGGAGGCCACACACCAGGAGCTCCTGGAAAATTCACCAGCTACACAAGACAGAGCGCAGCTCCGTGAGACAAGAAGCTCAACACAGTCAAGCAACATTTCAGACCAAAGTCTAGCTAAATGCGGAATTCTAGCAGGGGAACGGAGCCTTGCGTGTCCTTAGCCGAAGAAGAAGAAGAAGAAGAAGAAGAAGAAGAAGAAGAAGAAGAATCCCCCCACCCCCCCCCCCCCCCACCCCCCCCCCCCCCCACCCCCCCCCCCCCCCACCCCCCCCCCCCCCCACCCCCCCCCCCCCCCACCCCCCCCCCCCAAGGAGGAGGAGGAGGAGGAGGAGGAGGAGGAGGAGGAGGAGGAGGAGTTTGGATTTATATCCCCCCTTTCTCTCCTGCAGGAGACTCGAAGGGGCTGACAATCTCCTTGCCCTTCCCCCCTCACAACAAACACCCTGGGAGGTACGTGGGGCTAAGAGAGCTCTGAAGAACTGTGACTAGCCCAAGGTCACCCAGCTGGCATGTGTGGGAGTGCACAGGCTAATCTGAATTCTCCAGATAAGCCTCCACAGCTCAGGCAGCAGAGCGGGGAATCAAACCCAGTTCCTCCAGATTAGATACACGAGCTCTTAACCTCCTACGCCACTGCTGCTCTAGGCTTAATATGTTAAGTCGCCATCTGTAATGTTAAGTCGCCATCTGTAATTTGAGTAATTTGAGGATGAGGAGGAGGAGTTTGGATTTGTAGGGAGACTCAAGGAGGCTTACATCTCTTTTCCCTCCCCCCCCCATAACAAACACCCTGTGAGGGGGGGTGGAGCTGAGAGAGCTCCAAAGAACTGTGACTAGCCCAAGGTCACCCAGCTGGCATGCGTTGGAGTGCACAAGCTAATCTGGTTCCCCAGATAAGCCTCCACAACTCAAGAGGCAGAGTGGGGAATCAAACCTGGTTCTCTAAATTAGATCTGCTCTTAATTACACCATGCTGGCTCTACTCCCCATGAAATATTGGCCAATATTTCATGGGGAGGAGATCTGACCCTCCATCCCTCCCTCCTCCTTAAACCAGAAGCAGACATCTGCACAGAATGTCCCTGACCTTAATGCCTTCATAATGAAGCCCCCTTCATTTCCCCACCAGAGAACACACTCACAGCTCCCAACCTGTGAAAATCCCTAGCCAATAAAATATCCTCCACGGTACCTCTAAGGATGGCTCACCCCCATCGCCGTGTCTTCAGGCAGCCCATTCTACCAGGTGGGAGTCGCTGTTCCCTTTTCAACAAAAATAACTATATTTTATTTATTTTATTTATATCTTCAATTTCTATACCACCTGATCCCCGAGGGGCTCCGGGCGGTGAACAACACAATTCAAAGAACATTAAGCAGGAGCGAATCATACACAATACAATACATAAGCTCCATCCTATTAATCATCAATAAAACTTCTTAAAACTCATATAAAACAGCGGATAACAATAAATAAATAAATAAATAAACAAGAGGCGTCCAGAAACCCCAATTAAAACCTACCCAAAGAAGGGGGACGGCGGGCCCTTCAATATGAGGGGACCCTGATGTAACAGCACCAGGGCAAAGAGCAGTGAGGGGGCACCATATCAGCGGCTGGACACTCCGAAAGCCCGGTGGAACAACACAGTCTTACAGGCCCTGCGGAACTCGCCGAGGTCCCGCAGGGCCCGGACAGCTGGAGGAAGAGTGTTCCACCAGGCAGGGGCCAGTGCTGTAAAGGCTCTGCCCCGTGTGGAGGCCAGCCGCATCATTGAGGGGCCAGGGACCACCAGCAGATTGGCCTCTGCTGAGCACAGAGACGGAGTAGGGACGTATGGGGTAGAAGTGTGACTACATCCGCTGGAATGTCTTTGTTCTAGAATGCTCCGTTGGGGTCCTCGTGCCTCAGGGACAGAACTAGGTGAGCACTAGGATCCAGGCAGAGCCCTCTAAAACAAAGATATTCCAGCACATGCTAGATGAAGTTACGACTCCACGTAGTTCTTTTTGTTGAAAAGGGTACACAGAGCGAGTAGATACCAGGCGGGCGACCTCAGAAGATAACAGCCAGGGGTTGGCAAGCGAGAACAGTCAGGCAGTTAGACACACGGGCTCCGGGCCGTGAAAGGCTTCAAATCTTGAACTGAACGTGGAATAGAACTGACAGCCATGTGTTAAGTGCTGACAAGTCACTTCTGATCCACGGCAAGCCGGAGTCGATGTCCTCCAAAGCGTCCTCTCGTTAACAGGGCAGCCGTTGCATCGCCTTTAAAACAGAGAAGGCAGGGGGTGTTGTGGGTTTTCCAGGTTGTGTGGCCATGCTCCGGTAGCATTTTCTCCTGACGTGTCGCCTGCATCTGTGGCTGGCAACTTCAGAGGATCCTCTGAAGATGCCATCCACAGATGCAGGTGAAACGTCAGGAGACAATGCTACCGGAGCATGGCCATACAACCCGGAAAAGCCACAACGCCCTAGCGATTCCAGCCGTGAAAGCCTTCGACAATACAGAGGAGGCGTATTCCGATCAGTGGCAATACCCTAACGACGGCCCTTTCTGTGCAAATCATCCTAAACTGTTTGTAAAAAGTTTGTAAACTGTTTGTAAAAAAAAACTAGAACCCGGGGGCATCCATTGAAAATGCTGGGGGGCAGAATTAGGACTAATAAAAGGAAACACTTCTTCACGCAACGTGTGATTGGTGTTTGGAATATGCTGCCACAGGAGGTGGTGATGGCCACTCACCTGGATAGCTTTCAAAGGGGCTTGGACAGATTTATGGAGGAGAAGTCGATCTCTGGCTACCAATCTTGATCCTCCTTGATTTGAGATTGCAAATGCCTTAACAGACCAGGTGATCGGGAGCAACAGCCGCAGAAGGCCATTGCTTTCACATCCTGCACGTGAGCTCCCAAAGACACCTGGTGGGCCACTGCAAGTAGCAGAGTGCTGGACTAGATGGACTCTGGTCTGATCCAGCAGGCTCATTCTTATGTTGTTATGTTCAAGAGTGTGAGCCCCTTGTCTCTGCAAGAAACACCAAACTTTTCTCGAAAACGCTTTCCCCCCTGTCTCTTTTCCAAACAAGCTCTCGGCATCCGCTCCGAAGGGAGGCCAAAGTTGCGTAGAGCATAAATTAAAACAAATACCTTCCTAACCGATATGATCTCTGCTTCTGCAAGAGCCCAAGATCAGGAATGAGTTATGAGGAGCCGGCCTGCCGGGTGACATTAAGACATCCATCTCTGCCTCCACCAAGGTCCAGAATTTGTCATACATCAGCAGCCAAATGCTAATCCACTTTCCGGCTGAATGGATTTCCTTCCAGAGACGCAAGTGGAATGCTAAAGTCACGGAGAGGAGGGCAACAGGTGGGCACGCATTCAAGAACCTGCGCACCACCGAGTCCCGGTTTTTTTCTAACAACCACAACAGGGGTTCTTGGCAGAGGAGAAGGCCTCTGCAAGAAAGCTGACAGGAAGAAAGTTGGTTGTTGTGGGTTTTCCTGGACACAGTGTGTAACAGACTTCCCTCTGTGATACACCTTTGAAGATGCCAGCCACAGATGCAGGCGAAATGTTAGGAACAAGATCCACCAGACCACGGCCACACAGCCCGGAAAACCCACAACAACAGACTTCTCTCTGTGATACACCTCTGAAGATGCCAGCCACAGATGCAGGCAAAACGTTAGGAACAAGATCTACCAGACCACGGCCACACAGCCCGGAAAACCCACAACAACAGACTTCTCTCTGTGATACACCTCTGAACATGCCGGCCACAGATGCAGGCAAAACGTTAGGAACAAGATCTACCAGACCATGGCCACACAGCCCGGAAAACCCACAACAACAGACTTCTCTCTGTGATACACCTCTGCAGATGCCAGCCACAGATGCAGGCGAAACGTTAGGAACAAGATCTACCAGACCACGGCCACACAGCCCGGAAAACCCACAACAACAGACTTCTCTCTGCGATACACCTCTGAAGATGCCAGCCACAGATGCAGGCAAAACGTTAGGAACAAGATCTACCAGGTCACAGCCTGGAAAACCCACAACAACCAGTTGAATCCAGCCGTGAAAGTCTTTAACAATACAAGGAACAAAGTTGATTCCTTTGAAATGTGGTGTCAAAGGAGAGTTTTATGGATATTACGTACCGCCAAAAATCACATCTACAGAAAATGGCTCCCAGAACAGGCATTGAAATGGCACCCCCTCTGCCCAAAAAGAAATATGACAGGTCTTTCCAATCTTGGCAAACCAGCTCTATGACTGTCAGGGTGTGTCCTCTCCTGCCATCAAAGGGACGGGATTGGGTGCGAGGACTCACACCTGGCTGTGGGGAAGGGGTAGCTGTCTTCACCTTCTCATATGTTAATGGAGCTTTTCCTTTCCTTTTCCTTTGATGCTTGCAACTGTAGCTAGCTAGAAGCAACCTTCCCAGCAGGAGGGGGTGGCAGGTGGCTGAGAACTATCACTGCGCTGACCTTGTGATGCTCAACTCCCAAACATCTCTCTTTTCCGTTGTGTTCTTCTCACATTCCATGGGAATCAGGGAGGGGGGATTTATAGCGGGAACTCTGGGGGATTAAAGGCCACTATATTTCTGTGGTCAACAAAGACTTCTGATCCAGCAACCAGCATCCGCTTATTGTCTGTAGGCGCATCGTTTCTTTCCCTTCCCTCCTTTCCCTTCATCTACGCAACGTAGTAAAACACAGGCGCTGAGTGCCAGACATTCCCCTTATCTTTCAAACTGGTCTCGAGAAAGCGAAGGGATGTAGCATTCCTTTCTGCTCTGCTCTGCTCTGCACTGTACTGTCTGATATGGGGTGTGAAAACGGGAGGGGGGAGGAGCAGGGCCTTGGGGTGATCAAAAGTGCTTCACGAGACCGTTCGACAGAACCGGCTTTCCTCAGCTCTGCCTACCGATGTCTGTCGATAAAGGCTTCTGATTCAAAGACAGAGAGTCTGATATTTGTCTTCAGATCTGGGCTTGACAACGTTCGACTCCGCATGGGCTGCCTTCCGCAGTCTTTACATATGTACATTAAATGTTTCATTTCACATTTCTTCTTCAAGATGAAACATCCCATAATAAGGCATGGAAGCTGACTGAGACGTGCTTTGCCAGCCATTCCCCTTCCACCTCCCTTTTTCATTTTCCCTTTTCCCTTTTTCTTTCTTTTTCCCACTCTTTCCTTTTTTAGACCAGTATGAATTGGGGTTGCAGAAATAGTTTTTTTATCACCCGCTCCTTAAATGGTTTGACCGCGCCGTCCCACTGGAACGTGTGAACTTTTCTGAGATTTTATTGGATTTATTATGTTTGATGCTGTATGACACCCTGAGCCCATTTGGGGAAGGGTGTCTCGTGAATCAAATCAAATCAAATGAATCAGTCAATAAAATACACTTGTCCTTAACTCCAAGACCAAGGTCTGGAAACTGCTTATAAGTTAACCTTTCAGGCAATGAACAAAACGCTGGTAGATCAATTTAACGTCTGGCTGGATACCTTGGCAGGAAAGGAGACTTGTCCAATGGCTGAGGATTTTCTCATTTGGAAATGGGTGGGAGAGGGCAACATGGAGTCTGCGCCATTAAACCAGAAATAATTCCAACCTGCACTCATCTGCTCCCAATCATGAAAGACAGATGGCCAATTTATCCACCCATCCACCTCTCTGTCCCTCTAACTGATTACTGCCTTTCAATTTGCTCCTTCTGGATCCTCTGAAGAGGCCAGCCGCAGATGCAGGTGAAACGTCAGGAAAAAATGCTACCAGAACACGGCCATACAGCCGGGAAACCGCATAAAATCCCAGTGTGCCTTCTATTTATTTATTTATTTTATTTTTTTTATTTCTACCCCGCCCGTCCACGAAGGGCTCAGGGCAGCAATACAACAATACAATAAACTTTTAAACTTTTTATATGTTTTTATATATGATAGTATATTGTTCACCGCCCTGAGCCCTTCGGAGATAGGGCGGTATATTAAATAAAATTTTAAAAATTAAAAAATAAAACAATGCACAATTAAAACAGTAATCAATAATCTAAAATACTATAAAATCCAGCATTCGCAAATATGATAGCGACTTAAAAACCCCAATATCCCACGGGAGGCCAGTGATAGTAAATGCAAACCCGGCTGGCCCCCGGGAAATGCCCGGCGGAATAGCTCCGTCGTGCAGGCCCTGCGGAAGCGATTCAAATCCTGCAGGGCCCTGATTTCGCTCGGGAGCTTATTCCACCAGGTGGGGGCCAGGACAGAGTAGACGCTGGCCCTCGTCGAGGCCAGCCGGATATTCTTCAGGCCAGGGATTACCAAAAGGTTCTCTTCCACAGAAAGGAGGGGCCAACTTGGGCAATGTGGGGAGAGGGGGTCCCTAAGATATGTGGGTGCAAGACCTTAAAGGTCAAAACCAATACCTTGAAAATGACGCAGTATTCGATAGGCAGACCACTTATCCATTCTAATACTATTCACACAGCCAGGAAGCCGCTGTCCGTGGTCCTGACCAGAAACCAGAGTCTGTGCCTTGGACCTCGTGCATGCTTCTGAACACATTGGAGTGGCTGAAAACAGTCAGAGTGGTGTAGCGGTTAAGAGCAGGTGGATTCTAATCTGGAGAACTGGGTTTGATTCCAAACTCCTCCACCCGAGTGGCAGAGGCTTATCTGGTGAACCGGATGTGTTTCCACACTCCTACATGCCAGCTGGGTGACCTTGGGACAGTCACAGTTCTCTCCGGACTCTCTCAGCCCCACCTGCCTCACAAGGTGTCTATTGTGGGGAGAGGAAGGGAAAGGAGCTTGTCAGCCACCTTGACCCTCCTTACAGGAGAGAAAGGTGGGGTATAAATCCAAACTCTTCTTCTTCATAACATTCACCCCCAAGACTCTGATCTCTTTTGATGATCTAAGAACATAAGAACTAGCCTGCTGGATCAGACCAGAGTCAATCTAGTCCAGCACTCTGCTACTTGTAGTGGCCCGCCAGGTGCCTTTGGGAGCTCACGTGCAGGATGTGAAAGCCTTCTGCTGCTGCTGCTCCCAAGCACCTGGTCTGCTAAGGCATTTGAAATCTCAGATCAAGGAGGATCAAGATTGGTAGCCAGAGATCGACTTCTCCTCCATCAATCTGCCCAAGCCCCTTTTAAAGCTATCCAGGTTAGTGGCCATCACCACCTCCTGTGGCAGCATGTTCCAAACACCAATCACACGTTGAGTGAAGAAGTGTTTCCTTTTATTAGACCTAATTCTCCCCCCACCTACATTTTCAATGGTTCTAGTATTGTGAGAAAGAGAGAAAAATTTCTCTCTGTCAATATTTTCTACCCCATGCATAATTTTATAGACTTCAATCGTATCCCCCCTCAGACATCTCCTCTCCAAACTAAAGAGTCCCAAACGCTGCAGCCTCTCCTCGTAAGGAAGGTGCTCCAGTCCCTCAATCATCCTTGTTGCCCTTCTCTGCACTTTTTCTATCTCTTCAATATCCTTTTTGAGATGTGGCGACCAGAACTGAACACAGTACTCCAAGTGCGGTCGCACCACAGCTTTATATAAGGGCATGACAATCTTTGCAGTTTTATTCTCAATTCCTTTCCTAATTATCCCCAGCATAGAGTTTGCCTTTTTCACAGCTGCCATGCATTGAGTTGACATTCCCATGGAACTATCAACTAAGACGCCCAAATCCCTTTCCTGGTCTGTGACTGATAGCACTGACCCTTGTAGCGTGTATGTGAAGTTTGGATTTTATCTAACAACATAATTAACAGAATGTGATCTTGGGCCAGGTTAAACGGCCAAGCAACTAAGGGGGATTCTTTGTGGCAAAGTTGCAGGAGGCGACAGGTGTATCTTGCGTCTGGCATCAGCTCTCGGATCTGTTCTGTTTCCACCCAGGCTAAGGTGGACTGAACATTTCTGGGCTGGGTAGAAAAGGCATTTTCTACCACGAGGGAATCAGCAATTCTCCCCAGTCGATTCAGGCTGGAACGTCTGCAGGGTTTTCCTTCCAAATTCATGTTTCAACAAACAATCACAAAGCATCCACAAATATGTTTCTTTCTGCCACTCAGCTGTCTACTGGCAGAGCATCACTGTCAGACCTCCGTTTACTCAGAGCACATATTTACGTGTGTGTGTGCGTGTGTGTGTGTAGGCGTGCGTGCCCAGAGACAGGCAAAACGGAGAGGCTTATCAGCAAAACAGGAAGTCCGCTCCTGCACAGATCTGCAGGTTCCTGTGTTCGCTTGTTTACTTACAGGCAGCTGCAAACAACGGCACTGCAAGAATCGTTCCAATCCAGAACAGTCAATTGAGAACTAGCCAGTGTGGAGGAGCACACCCAAGAACCCCTTCCACAGAACATGGCCCGTGAAGCTGAGATGCTTTAAAAGGGGCTTGGACAGATTTATGGAGGAGAAGTCGATCTATGGCTACCAATCTTGATCCTCCTTGATCTGAGATTGCAAATGCCTTAGCAGACCAGGTGCTCGGGAGCAGCAGCAGCAGCAGAAGGCCATTGCTTTCACATCCTGCAGGTGAGCTCCCAAAGGCACCTGGTGGGCCACTGAAAGTAGCAGAGTGCTGGACTAGATGGACTCTGGTCTGATCCAGCAGGCTCGTTCTTATGGTCTTATGTTCTTAATTGTGGTGCCCACAACTGTACACAATAGTCCAGTGGTCTGTTTCCCTCTAAGGCAAGCTCTATGTGTTCATGTGACTTCTGGCACATGGAGCCATAAGCCATGGGGATGCAGGACAGCTGTGGACTTTCAACACAGATCCCTACAAGGACCAACTGCATGTAGGGAACCTGCCTGTGTGACCCCTCTCCCAGAGAACAGTGCCACTTGGACGTGTGTAGCAGATGGTGGCCCTGTCTGAACCTTGCTGGTTGGCCGTTGAGGCTTCCTGGTCCCATCCAAATGAATGGGCTGAGCCCTGCTCCTCTGCTCAGCCAACGCTGGCATGTATAGAGGGTTCATCTCGCAGAAGAGCTCTGCGCTTTTCAGCAAAAGAGGCTGCTGGCGTGAGCTGAGCAGAGTGTCAGGATGCAGCCGCGACTTTTCAGCCATCTAATCTGGATGTACTCTGGGGACGATAAATAAGCATAAGCATTTTTTATTGTCATTGTGCACGCACAACAAAATTTACAGCAGCATTCCTCGACGCACACAATTCCAGACTCATGCCCCATCCTCACTTTCCCCTTCCTCCGCCCATCCCTACACAGCCCCAAACACATCAACACGAAGCCCCGGAGTTCAGCATAGCCACAGCTCTGGAGTAGAAGCTGTCTCTAAGCCTCTTGGTCCTAGTTTTGATAGACCTGTATCATCTGCCAGATGGTCACAGTTCAAAAAGAGAGTGTGCTGGATGAGACAGGTCCCTCAGAATATTTTGGGCTTTCTTTAGGCTTTGGGAATTGTAGAGTTCTTCCAAGGAGGGGAGAGGGCAGCCAATAATCCTCTGTGCAGTAGTGATCACCCTTTGGAGCGCCTTCCTATCTGCCACTGTGCAACTGGAGAACCATACACAGATGCAGTAGGTTAAGACACTCTCTATAGCACAGCGGTAAAAGGACACCAGGAGTTTTCCATCCAGTTGTTGTTTCCTTAACAGTCTCAGATAGTACAGTCTTTGCTGGGCCTTCTTAACCACCGCGGCAGTCTGTACGCCCCAGGTCAGGTCCTATTAGGCTATTCTGCAGACAGATGTTCCCGCATAGAAAACAGCGAGTAGCGTTTGGGGGAGAGAGGAACAAGGAGCACCCTCCCAACTCATAGGACAGCACCGAGAAGGAAGCGAACGTTTTATTAACAGCCTTGTTAAAATTAACGGGACGGCATCCAAGCAAACAATCCGGAATCAATAAGAGCGCCACCTTAAATTAACGAGAGCGTCGTCCTCGGGGAGGTGCAGGAGACAAAAGCCGGCCAACGACGATGAGAAATATTGGCAATTTCATTTTCTTGGACTGCATCATTTCCAGGGGAAACCAAACAGCTGCCAAGTGCCCGAGCACTGCAGGTTGGGCACGCGGTAAAGGATACCTCAAAGTGAGCCGACATTAGTGGGACAAACTTGCCTTTGAACCATTTACATAATTACACCCCATTTCCGGGTATTGAAGAAGAAGAAGAAGAAGAAGAAGAAGAAGAAGAAGAAGAAGTGTTTAGATTTATATCCCCCCTTTCTCTCCTGCAGGAGACTCAAAGGGGCTTACACTTTCCTTGCCCTTCCCCCCTCACAACACCCTGTGAGGTAGGTGGGGCTGAGAGAGCTCCGAGAAGCTGTGACTAGCCCAAGGTCACCCAGCTGGCGTGTGTGGGAGTGCCCAGGCTAATCTGAATTCCCCAGATAAACCTCCACAGCTCAGGTGGCAGAGCTGGGAATCAAACCCGGTTCCTCCAGATTAGATACACGAGCTCTTAACCTCCTATGCCACTGCTGCTCTCCTGGAGAAACAATTGAAAATTCCAAAAGAAGATGGGCACATGGAACAAAAGTGGACCCCCAGACTCAAATATTTAAACTTGGGGAGTTCTTCTAAGGCGAGATACCTACAGCTATGCTGCAAATTGGATTCCTCTACCTTGAAAAATATCCCCGAGTCTTCAAAAATTCTCTGTAGCCTTTAATGGAGTGCAAAAAAGTTTTCAACATCAAGGAAAAAACCTCGAAAAACATCACTTACTGGTCTGGATATTCAGGGGTTTTTTTTGGGGGGGGGGGGCTTTTCCAGAAATTTGTAATCCTAAAAATACTAAAAATCTGAAAAAATAGGGGGAAATGGTACCCTAACCCTAACCCTAACCCTGAGCAAAACCCTTCTGACCTGAACCATTTGTTAATCTGGTCTTCTTAAGATGGAAGACTGTCTCTATGACTTCTTGTCACCTCACTGGGTCCATGACTGGCAGTGAGAAGATGCCAACTTCTAAGGGACATGAATTCAAAAGTCCATTGGAAGGCGCTATTGCATAATACATGATCGAAGCAAACTGGATCAGATGCCAGGTATAGAACAGGGGTGTCCAACTTTGGCGCTTCAGATGTCCATGGACAACAATTCCCATCAGCCCCTGCTGGCATGGCAGGGGCTGATGGGAATTGTAGTCTGTGAACATCTGAAGCACCAGAGTTGGACACCCCTGGTATAGAACCACGTATGAGAAAGGCAAAGAGACAAAACCATCTCAGAGATGCAGATGGCTGCAGAAAATCATATTAACCGACAAACAGGCGGTGCTGGAGCATAAAACAATATTCTAAATCAGTTCTAAACCAGGTGAGAGCACACAGGGTAGCAAAGAGACGAACCACGGTGATTGAATTTTCTGTTCGCAATTTGCACCTGTAGTGTATTATGCAAGAGTGCCTTTCAGTACACCTCTTAATGCGTATCAGCAACACTTTTGGCGTCGACGTTTTACTGCTGACACCTGCGCACCCGTTGGGATGATAAGGATGCATAGAAAGAGATGCCAGTTGCTTAAGGGGACCAAAGTAACACCATATATCTCCCCCCCCTCCGCACGCCTCTTCAACTGGGCACAGATACAAATATGAACACATGAATGTGTCAGCCCACCAGCCCATATAGCCCTCTGACCATCACAGGAAGAGAAAGGCCCTTTCCTGCCTGAATGAATGAATGAATGAATGAATGAATGAATGAATGAATGAATGAATGAATGAATGAATGAATAGTGCAGAAGGGGCCTCAGTGTTCCGATGATTTCTTTATTATGAAACAACACCAGGAATAAGCATCGGGACTTCTATTGCCAAAATTAAGCATAAGCAGGAAAGTGCCCTCCATGATACCTAGTGGCGTAGTGCCAGGGGGGCAGGGTGTGTGGCGAGGGTATTGCAGGGAGGAGACATTCTGGGATGGGGCAGATGGGGCACAAGGAGCACGCACGCCCCGGGCACAGTTCCCCCTAGCTCCAGCCCTGATTATACCCCACGTCGTTTCCCGACATCACGCAACACCACCCCTGACCACCAGTTTCCAAGAGGAAATGGCATCCCTCCAGTCCCACAGTCCAGAGACGATGAAGGCTCCACCGGGGTCCAAACAACCTAGATGCCACAAAAATATGGACCATACAACAACAGCAGGTCAACAATATTGGAGGAAGCAGCTATCCGGTGATCCAAATTATTTGTGTCATCAAAGGTTGATGTTGAACCTGGTCCAAGAGAAATCTTGCTCAGAATGTCTTACTTCAACTCATACACGCTATTCCGCGGTGAATTCCGCAGGGCCTGTAAGACTGTTTTGCCGGGCCTTTGGAGTGTCCAGTCGCTGAGGTGCGCCCACCCCCACCCCCCTTCTTTGCTTTGCTCCCTGGCTCTCTTGCTCCCTATTTTTACAATCTGTTCTTGCATACTTCTTGCTATTTTTAGGGAAAAGTTTGGTCACTCCCTTCTTTTTGGGGTGGTTTTAAAGGAATTGGGTTGCGGGACACCATTTTTATTGTTACTGTTTTTGACCGCTGTTTACATGGCTTTAATGGTTTTAATGAATTTTAGTATATATGGTCACTATTGTGACCCTTGTTATATATTGTATATAGATGATGTTGTGCACCGCCCAGAGCCCCTTGGGGACTGGGCGGTCTATACATTTAAATAATAAATAAATAAATAAAAATAAATTCCATACCAGAGGATGTTCTCAATAGTGGTAGCCAGGGAACGGACCTGAGGGACTGGATCTTTCAGTTGGATGCATTAATAGACAGAGATCTAATGGATCAGTCTAAAGTTGCCCCCCTTTTTCAACTGTTTAAGAAGGATCATATTAGGTCATCATATTTAGAGAATCTGTCAACTTATATTTTGAGAATGGCATTTACTAACCTGAGATTCCAGGCTATACTAATGGCAGTGTGTAGCGCATGATGTAATAACGTGCCGGTATCTACCCATTGATGCATTTGTGGCAGTGGTGCAGATGAGGACATTCTGCATTATGTTTTGGGGTGGACTCCTTTATGATGACATAAGGACCAAATATATTAAAAGGACTTCTCCCAGTTGTGGGGGATACTGATAACACTGGGGAATTGATTTGTCTATTATCCGATGGAGATCCATACATTTCCAACCGAGTAGCTCTTTTTGCTCATGCCGCAATCAGGCTACTTATGGTGTCATGATGATAAGAACATAAGAACATAAGAACTAGCCTGCTGGATCAGACCAGAGTCCATCTAGTCCAGCACTCTGCTACTCGCAGTGGCCCACCAGGTGCCTTTGGGAGCTCACGTGCAGGAGGTGAAAGCAATGGCCTTCTGCTGCTGCTGCTGCTCCTGAGCACCTGGTCTGCTAAGGCATTTGCAATCTCAGATCAAGGAGGATCAAGATTGGTAGCCAGAGATGGACTTCTCCTCCATAAATCTGTCCAAGCCCCTTTTAAAGCTATCCAGGCTAGTGGCCATCACCACCTCCTGTGGCAGCAGATTCCAAACACCAACCACACGTTGCTTGAAGAAGTGTTTCCTTTTATTAGTCCTAATTCTCCCCCCCCCCCCAGCATTTTCAATGAATGCCCCCTGGTTCTAGTATTAATGTGTTTTATTATTTGACAGTGCTAATTAAGTTCTTTTTAGATATATTGGTATATACGGGGTGTTTTTTGCATTGGTTTAATATTACTATATTTGTGTATGAGAAAGAAAAAGAAGAAGAGTTGGATTTATACCCCCACTTTCTCTCCTGTAAGGAGACTCAAAGGGGCTGATAATCTCCTTGCCCTTCCCCCCTCACAACGAACATCCTATGAGATAGGAGGGGCTGAGAGAGCTCTGAAGAACTGGGACTAGTCCAAGGTCACCCAGCTGCATGTGTTGGAGTACACAAGCTAATCTGGTTCACCAGATAAGCCTAAGCAGCTCAAGTGGCAGAGTGGGGAATCAAACCTGGTTCTCCAGATTAGAGTGCACCTGCTCTTAACCACTACGCCACTGCTGGCTCACCTGAGGAGATTGTGAAGGCCTTTGGGCAAGACAATAAACTTACTACTACTACTACTACTACTACTACTACTACTACTACTACTACTACTAC
>NC_059426.1:181628522-181658522 GCF_021028975.2 Sphaerodactylus townsendi
TATACCTGAGCCAGGTAAAATGTCTTTTTCCTGGCGCACTAGGCCATGAAGCTGGCTATGTTTAACTGTCACCCTTAGAATGTCCATGCAGCCTGTCTGTCTGTGGCCTGAGGGCTTGGGATGAGGGCTTAGGCTGTTCGCTTAGATGGGCAGAGATGAGCAGTGAAAACAGTAAATAGGTAATACCGGTAGGTAATATGAGTGGAAATGAAACACATACACACTTTGCCATGTGAGACTTCAGGTGGGGCTCCCCACACACATGCAGGTAACTTTCACTCTCTGTGCCTCACCCACTGCTACCACACAATACACATCCAGCTCATCCTCACACACCTCACTCTGCCCTCCCCTCACATCCAACCACCACTTTACCCACTTCCTCACCCATATTCACCACAGCTCTCTTTTACTTAAAAGCGAGCTGGAGTTTGCCTTTTTCTTCTAAGAAAATCCGCAAAGTGGGGGCGAACCAACACTACCGGCTCCGCTTCTTTTGCACGTGGCCCTTTAAGAACCCAGGGAGCTGGCCTCGATCTGAGCGCCTCACCACCCTGCCTCTGCTGCCTGACTGGGATAGCCTCCTTGCCCCAGTTCTGCCTTACCCAAGCCAGGACTGTGGGTGTCAACCAGCCTCATGGACAGTGGGATTCGCACTCTGGACAGTTCCGTTGTGGAATGGGAAGGGTTACCTTATACTAAAAAACAAGACAGCACCCTATAACGATGTGCATTGAAAAGGGAAAGAGGGATTCCATTTGACCACCCCAAAAGGCTATGCTGCGGATCATTGGACCTGCATGGACATCTGTGTGGGTTGCAGACTGTGATGAGAAGGACAATTGCCACAGCAATGCGTGGTTGGGCCCCGCTAGTACTATATAAAGCTGGACAGACACAACAGGTCATATCAAGACCCTGAGTAATTGCAACTCTATAGGAATTTTGCCACAATTTCAGTTATTTCTGATTTGAAGTTGTTTTAAAGAAAGGATTTGGGGGGTGAGGGGGAATCTGAACGCTCCTCCTCATTGACTAAAAGAGGCATTAATAGATTAGCCTGAATAATTGTGAAGAAGGGACAATAAAAGAGAATATGGGATATGGATTCTATACAGTTCCTCTTGCACAATCAAAGCACTCCTGACAGATGGCCATCCAGCTCTCTTTAAAAACCTCCAAAGAAGGAGGCCCTAAATATTAATTTAGCTTACTAGCCTTATTTTGTCATACTGATGATTTTAAAAAAAAAAAAAAGTCTGGGATTATTTTATCAGTAGGATTTATGTTCCTTATATTATTTGGACTTTGGTTAAATGTTGGTGTGTTTTTGTCATTTTATTTATTTATTTTATTATTATTATTATTATTATTATTATTATTATTATTATTATTATTATTATTATTATTATTATTATTATTATTATTATTATTATTAATTCAATTTAATAGACTGCCTTATCCCCAAAGGGCTCAGGGCGGTTCACAAAACAATCAAACCCAATACAACATATGATTTCAATTAAAACAATAAATAGATGTAGTTTATTTATTTATTTATTTATTTATTATATTTGTATACCGCCCTCCCCGAAGGCTCAGGGCGGTTTCCAACAACATAAAAATTTAAAACATCATAAATATAAATATAAATTAGTTAAAATACATAAAATTTTAAACTAGAGATGGCTTCAGCTATTCTATTCCCCCTTTTATGAACCCACGGGAGGCCAGATGTTTCTACTTATTATTGAGGGTTGATATCATCCCGTTGGCCAAACGCCTGGCCCGGAACAAGGTCCGTTTTACAGGCCCTCGCGGAAACTTTGTAAATCCTGCGATGGGCCCTGATCTCACCTGGAAGCCTGTTCCACCAGGTAGGGGCCAGAGCCGTAGTGCCCTGGCCTTTGTAGGAGGCTGCCAGCCCGGATCGCCTTTGAGGAGCCAGGGATCACCAACAGAGTCCGGGCCTCCTCGATGAAGCGGAGAGGGGCCTAGAAGAGGCGATATAGGAGAGACGGGTCCCTTAGATATGCAGAAGGACCAAGGCCGCGAATGGCTTTGAAGGAAGGTCAAAACCAGAACTTCTTTAAACATGACTCCGGTACTTTCGATCGGGCAAGCCAGTGCAGTTGGTAGTAGGACCAGAGTAATCCGATCCCTTGCTGTTGCTCCGGAAAGGAGTCTGGCTAAGCCGCATTCTGTCACGAAGTTTCAGTTTCCGGATCATGGCCAAAAGGTAAGCCCGGCTGTAGAAGCCCGAAAGTTACAGTAGTCTAATCTAGAGGTTGACCGTGGGCATGGATCACAGTGGCCAGATCAGAACGGGAGAGAATCACGGGGCCAGTTGCCGTGCCTGCCGCAGATGGTAAAAAGCTGCCTGGGCTGTCTGGGTGACCCTGGACCACCAATGATAGAGATGGATCCAGAGTCACCCCCAGGCTCTTGGCGGACGAGAGATTAATTTTAACGTCTCGCCAAGAAGGGTAGGCAGGCCAAAGGCCACCGGACACTCCCGGCCCAGCCACAGGACCTCCGTTGGCCTTTTAGTGGGATTCAACTTCAGCCGACTTTGCACTCAACCAACCAGCCACAGCATCAAGACAACGCTGGAGAGCATCAGGGGCCGAGGTCGGGCTGCCCTCCATTGTGAACAACAAGAGCTGGAGTGTCATCAGCATATTAGGTGACAATCAAGAGCCCAAAACTCCGAACTAGGACTTCGCCAGAGGTGCATGTAGATATTAAAAAGCATCCGGAAGAGATATCGCTCCTTGCGGCACCCCACACATAATGGGGCTTATCGCTTGGAGATCTCACCCCGATGCACCTGCTGTCCCCGATCTCGGAGGAACGAGATCAGCCAATTTAAGGCTGAATCTCGAACCCCTCGATACCACAGCCAGGTACGGTGGACCAAAAGGTCGTGATCTACCATATCGAACGCTTTCGCGGTGAGATCTAACAACACCAACTTAGCGCTTGAACCGCCTCTGTCCAAGTGTAGTCGGAGGTCGTCCACAACAGTGACTCAGCACCGTCTCGGTCCCGTGACCAGCGCGGAAGCCAGACTGGAAGGGATCCAGTACGCTTTGTGCTTCATCCAGGAATCGCTGGAGCTTCGAGCTGCCCCGGCTCGCTTCAATTACCTTGCCTAAGAATGGCAAATTAGGAAACTGAAGGCGGTAATTGGCCGGATCTCCAGGATCTAAGTCGCGGTCTTTTTTAGGGGATGTGGGCGGACCACTGCCTCTTTAAGCTCGAATTCAGGGAAAACTCCTTTGCTCAAAGGAGCAGTTGACTATATCCAACAGGTGGCTTCCGAAGCTTCCTCCCTGCCGGCTTTCTCACCAACCCAGGAAGGGCACGGGTCAAAAGGACAAGTGGTAAATCGTACAGCATCCAGGATCCTGTCAACATTCGTTGGGTCAAGTAAGCTGAAGTGGTCCAAGAAAGGACCCAAAGACGGCCCAGGGGCCTCTAGTTCACATACCGTATCAATAGTGGCAGGGAGGGATTGGTGGAGGGTCAGGACTTTGTGTGTGAAGTAGTTCGCAAAAGCCTCACAGCCTAATGCCAAATCAGTCTCTTTTGGACCTATCGAAGAGGTTGTCAGCGTCCGAATTACACGAAACAATTGTGCTGGGCGCGAACTAGCAGATTCAATAGCGAAGCAAAGTATGCCCGCTTCGTCTCCTTCACAGCACTCTCATAGGACTTCATAAACGTTCGATATGAGTGTCTTGACCCCTCGTCATTAAGCCCGCCGCCACCCTCGGGCTCAAGCCGCCTCAGTTCCCTTTTCATCTTCCTCAGCTCCTCGGTGTACCAAGGAGCCGGGTTGGATGCGGCACGGAGAGGACGCTTTGAGCGATACCGTCGACGGGCTTCAGAGAGCCTGGTGTCCCAGCTCTCTACCAGCTCATCTAGAGTAGCCAGTGGGCGGAGTTCCGTAGAGCATTTTGGAACTGTTCTGGTTCCATTAGTCTCCGCTGGCGGGCTAAAATATGCCCGTCACCTAGACGGGGGGGCATGGGAGCATCAATCCGAGCCTTCAGGACATAGTGGTCAGACCACGGCACTCTTTCTACAGAGGATAAGACCACATGCACACCTGCCGCGAAGACTAGGTCCAGAGTGTGGCCTCCTTGATGAGTAGGGACACCAGTATTTATAAGAGAGAGGCCTAGCGTCGCCATGGATGACACTAGATCAGCGGCCACTGACGAGGAGGCCGAATCAACATGGACGTTGAAGTCACCCAGCACAATTAGCCGTGACAGGCTATCCGCCGGTGCGCTAGGTGACCGGTACACTAGCAGGATAGCCAGCTTCTCTTGGTAGTCCCAATGAAGGCCTAGACACTCCATGCCATCAATCACCGGGACAGGGGACGTCCTGAAGGCGATAGTATCTCGGATGAGCATCGCCACGCCACCCCCCCGGCCCTGTGTCCTAGGCTGCTGGACTGCCACGGTACCCCTTGGAGTGAGATTGTTGAGGGCGACTGTTTCACCCTCTCTCACCCAGGTCTCCGTGACACACACGAGGTCAGCAGCTTGATCTCCGAGATATTCTCGGAGAGTAGCATATTTGTTATTAATTGACCTCGCGTTAATCAACAGCAGCCTAGGAGCAGAGTAATTAATCCCTGTCCCACTACCTGCATTCTTTGGGATAGGCCGTAGGTCAGACAGAGAGCGAGCTTCACCATATCTCACTCTGCGTCTAGTATTCGGCCTAGGCCTAGTTCATTTACACTCTGTACTTATGTAGTTCATTTATACTCTGTCTTCCCTTTCAGTGGCTTATATTGTTATTCACTGTTATCGCCTTTAATTAATCACCACAATCGCTCCATGAGGTAGCCTTTGCTGAGAGGACGTGGCGGCCCTAGGATCACCCAGCGAGCTTCTTTGGTAGAGGCAGGATTCGATCTCGAGTCTCCCGATCTCCTAGTCCAATGCTCTAACCACTACACCACACTGGCTCTTAACCCTGTGCTTTCAACACTGGGGCTCAGACATGTTAACCATGCCAGAATAGGAACTGAAGGAGTCTAATGCACTACAAATGAACCAGAAAAGAAGACATCCATAAGACACAAATTTCTGTAAAGCAAGAAAAACAGGGCAGTGAGCAAGTGACAGAACAGAGGCCCAGCACTGGCTATCTCCCAGTTTTCCCAGTATCATAGAATCATAGAGTTGGAGGAGACCCCAAGGGCCATCAAGTCCAACCTCCTGCAATGCAGGAACACACAAACAAAGCACCCCTGACAGAGGGCCATCCAGCCTCTCTTTCAAAACCTCCAAAGACGCAGACTCCACCACACTCTGAGGCTGTGAATTCCACTGTCAAACAGCCCTTAATATCAGGAAGTTTTTCCTAATGTTCAGGTGGAATCTTTTTTCCTTCATCTTGAACCCGTTACTCCTGGTCCTAGTCTCTGGAGCAGCAGGAAACAAGCTTGCTCCCTCACCAACTTGACATCCCTTCAAATATCTAAACATGGCTTTCACGTCACCTCTTAACCTTCTCTTCGCCAAACTAAACATGCCCGAAGTCCAGAGGTGGGATCCAACCAGTTTTCACCACTTCTCTAGAAGCGGTTACTAATTTTTTCTGAGCGCCGAGAAGGGGCTACTAAAGCAACCTCCCTGCCCAATAGGGACTGGAGGTGTGTGTGTGCGGCGGCACCACTGTTTGAATCCCACCACCATTGGAACCTGTTATTAAAATTTTTGGATCCCACCACTGCCTAAGTCTCTCTTGGTAGGGCATGGATTCCAGAACGTTTACCATTTTGGTTGCCCTTCTCTGGACCCCTTCCAACTTGTCAATATCCTTCTTGAATTGTGGTGCCCAGAACTGTACACAATATTCCAGGTGAGGTGTAACCAATTTAGAATAGAGAGGTACAATCACATCCCTCGATCTGGACACTAGACTCCTGCCAGGTTCAGCAATCTCAGGAGGTGACTGTAGTGCCACGGTGAATGTTAACACAGGAGTGCTGTGTGGTTTCCGGGCTGTCTGGCCGTGTTCTAGCAGCATTCTCTCCTGACGTTTCGCCTGCATCTGTGGCTGGCATCTTCAGAGGATCTGACAGTAGGAGAGGAAAGCAAGTGGAGTATATTAGCAGACCAGGTGCTCAGGAGCAGCAGCAGCAGAAGGCCATTGCTTTCACATCCTGCATGTGAGCTCCCAAAGGCACCTGGTGGGCCACTGCGAGTAGCAGAGTGCTGGACTAGATGGACTCTGGTCTGATCCAGCAGGCTAGTTCTTATGGTCTTATGTTCTTATATATACCTGTGAGTAACAATTAAGATGGCGAGGTCAATAGGTGAGGGCATCTGAATAGAAGTAGCCTGGCAAGCCTATTGACCTTGCTATCTTAATTGTTACAGGTATATATACTCCACTTGCTTTCCTCTCCTACTATCAGATCCTCTGAAGATGCCAGCCACAGATGCAGGCGAAACGTCAGGAGAGAATGCTGCTAGAACACGGCCAGACAGCCCGGAAACC
Organism: Sphaerodactylus townsendi; assembly: GCF_021028975.2. Taxonomy (NCBI): domain Eukaryota; kingdom Metazoa; phylum Chordata; class Lepidosauria; order Squamata; family Sphaerodactylidae; genus Sphaerodactylus; species Sphaerodactylus townsendi. The sequence goes on from NC_059426.1 coordinate 181,635,054, forward strand.
ACACAGCACCCCAGTGATTCCGGCCGTGAAAGCCTTCGACAATACAATGTTAACACAGCTTGCCGAAGCATGAATGCAGGGAAGGAAATGGCGCACAGTCTCCCTACACGGACACACACACACACACACACAACAATCCACCCTTGGAGGCCTCTTCTTGACTGCCATGGCAAAGGAATAAGTCAAGGACCCCCTTGCCTAACCAGTTCAGCAAAACAGCGCTCCTTTTCTGCTCACCCACCAGGATAAATGGAAAACCTATTTAACACAGGTCATCCGGCCAGTGGCCCTGTAAGACCCCTGTCAGAGGCAGTTAGGCGCTTTCCATCAGCAGTATAGATTTAGGGAGGAATTAAGATGTGAATTGATGTCGTTCTGAAAGCTGCCAGGATCACCGGTGACAGCTCTCTGTAACAGGAACGGCCCAAGGAATCTCTCTGGGCTCTTGGAAGTGAAGCCGCCCCTCACCTCAACAAGGATGTCATAAGTATCTGACAAGAGCCCTGCCGAATCAGACCAGTGCAGGTCCATCTAGTCCAGCATCCTGCTTCTCATAGAGGCCGACCACTTCTTCTAAAGAGCCAACAATGGGGCATAAAGGCCGAGGCCTTCATTAGAACATAGGAGGAGTCCTGCCGGATCAGACCAGAGGTCCAGTTTGTCCATTATTGTGTCACACACAGTGGCAACCAGTTGCTCTGGAAGGCCAACAACAAGCGATTCCCCACTGGCAGATTTCACCTAGGTTCAACCCGGTTCCTGTAAACTAGGTCGACTCCAGTCACTCCCCACAGCCGCTGTGTTCGACTCAGTTCTTCTATAACTGAGGTCAAGAGGGCGCGATCGTCTTTGGTACCGGTTTTGCTCCTCATTTCCCATTGGCTCCCGTTTTATGGCGGGAAACGTGAGCGTGTGTCCTTTTTTTTTTACATTTTCGTACGTCGCAGCTATGTAGCTACGTAGAATTTCAGCCGAAACGTAGTTACGTCAGTTCACGGGAGTGAGTTTTTCGTGAAAATTAAAATAAAATAAAATAACATGAAAACAGTGCCCAGACAAGGCGCGCTTTTTCCCTCCGAGACTCTCCTGCTCTGCGCATACACAAACCGCGGGACTTTGGCTGGACGGGAGTTTCGTTGTCGTAGCAACGTAGCTTCGAAAATGGCGGTTTAAAAAAGACGTGTTTTGATTGGCTAAATGGGAGTCGCCTCACCGACCATTCCCCACTGAGTTTCTACAACTGAGTCCAACCGAGTTTTAGGGAAGAAGCTGTACTTCATAACTGGAATCAGAAATTCCAGTTCTGAGGGGGACAAAACTGGGACAGAACAAGGATGAACTCAATGGCAGTGGGGAGTTGCTGGGTCGAACCTAGTACTAAACTGAGTTGACTCTGCCAGTGGGGACATAGAGGCCGAGGGCTTCGTAGGAATGTCAAAAGAGCCCTGATGGTTCAGACTAGTGGCCATCTAGTCCAGCATCCTGGGGTTGCCCAAATTGCAACCCAAAACCCACTTATTTATCGCAAAGTGCCAACACGCAGCAGCTGACCAGTCAATGAAGGGGCATTGAAATAAGGCCTTCTCCTGACGTTGCCTCTTGGCACGGTCCCATTCCCAAAGGAAACTTCCATATGAATGCCTTCACCTTAAAGCAAAGCACAAGTTCCAGAACGGCCCTCTGCACGGGCCGGCCACAGACCAGAGAATCGGCTTTTGGAAACTAACTTCTGGCACACCAGAGCAGAAGGCAGATGGGAGGCTAAGCGGATTGGTGGATTGCGGCAAGGCGAGATGGTCTGGCCCAGGTTCTGAAAAGACCAGCATGAGGGCAGTCGGACACTTGGCAGCCGAGGACCATTAACACATGCAGCTCTGTGCAGTGGTGGGATCCAAAAATTTTAGTAACAGGTTCCCATGGTGGTGGGATTCAAACAGTGGCGTAGCGCCAATGGGGCTGGGTGGGGCACGATGGGGGCGTGGCATAAATAATTTCTCAGTTACTGTAAAAAACTCTTACTGTAAAAAAATAGTTCCTAATTTCCAGCTGGTATCAATCTTTCTGTCCATAATTTAAACTCATTATAGCAAGTCCTATCGTCTACTGCCAACAGAAACAACTACTTCTCCTCTAATTGACTGCCTGTCAAATACTGAATACTGTCAAATACTTAATTTTGTTTCTAGAAATCAAAAGGAGGACACTTTCCTTAAACAAGGAACTTTACCATATTTCTAAAACATGTTTTTCAAACAGCCCAACAGGGAGAATGATCCCGTTTTCTACCTTCACTAACCAGCCACATAGGAAGCAACAGGACTTTATGATTTTGGGACCTAATGGAATTTCTAATGGAAAAGCGGACCCAATTAGTAACCCCCTCTCGGCACACACAAATCATTAGTAACCCACTGTCAGCGGGAACTGGTGAGAACCTGATGGATCCCACCTCTGGCTCTGTGCCCTCTCAGTCAACCTGATACCTGAACCAGGTCATGGGCTTACCTAATTTCTGGCTCAGTAGTTCTCTCAGAACTCTCCCCCTTTATGTGGCAGGTGGGGCTGGGAGAGTTCTGAGAGAACTGTAATTAGGCCAAGGTCCCCCAGAAGGAATGTCAGAGTGGGGAAACAAATCCAGTTCACCAGGTGTGGAAGAAGGGGGAATTAAACCCAGTTGTCTAGATTAAGAGTCCACTGCTCTTGACCTCCGCACCCGGCCAATTCCCACCAGAGCCTGGATGCTTAGAAGGGTGGGCCCTGATTACAACTTGGATGGGAGACCACCAACGTACTCGAGGGTTACTAGGCAGAGGCAGATCATAAAAATCTTACAGCAAAGATCGGGGAACTGGGTTATGACAGTGACTCCTTCAATATGCTAACATTCACTGAAACTTTTGCCCTCATTAAAGAGAGGCTGTTAGGAATGGACTATCAACAACTGCAGAGCTTAGCAAATAGATCTTGTTCACCAACGAATATGTCAATTCCTTTCACACAGGGATACCCAGCCTATTATATTACAGCGCTCACAAATCCCATACACAGGAGGGCCTAAATGCTGGCTAGATTGAACATCATGCCATCTCCGCTACATAGAGGCAGACTTAAAGGTCTTCCAAGCGATAAGAGGTTCTGTCCCTGTAGCATAGGACAGCTGGATTCCATCCCACACATTCTCCTGAACTGCTTATTATACCAAGAACTCCGATCCAGTTTGTTATCCCAAGTTATAGACTCTATAATTGATTATACTGAATCAGATAAAGTGGTTATGCTTTTAAATTGTCAGGATTTTCATTGTTGCCTTATAGTGGCAAAGTTTTTGTCAGAAGTTTGTAAGCTGAATGCATGACAAACGCGACGTTTTTTTATTATTCACTTTTAACTGGAACTGTATCTTTTTAATATTATGGTGTATATGCCAATAAAGGCTTATTGAATTGATAATGAAAATCACCTCTGAGGGTCTTTTCCTCAGACCAGGATGGATCAAGCTAGACGATTTAATCTGCTTTCGGAAGGCAGGCAGGGTTGCAACTTGGACGAGAGACCCACCGAGGAAGTCCGGCAGTAATGGCAAACTTCCTCTGCGACTGCCAGCTTGTAGTGGTTAAGAGCAGGTGCACTCTAATCTGGAAACCGGGCTTGATTCCCCACTCCTCCACTTGAGTGGCAGAGGCTTATCTAGTGAACCGGATGTGTTTCCATGCTCCTACATCCCTGCTGGGTGACCTTGGACTGGTCACAGTTCTCTCAGAACTCTCTCAGCCCCACCTGCCTCACAAGGTGTCTATTGTGGGGAGAGGAAGGGAAAGGAGCTTGTCAGCCCCTTTGAGTTTCCTTACAGGAGAGAAAGGTGGGGTATAAGTCCAAACTCTTCTTCATCTTCTGAATGTCTACCTATAGCAGTTAGAACATAAGAACATAAGAACAACCCAGCTGGATCAGACCAGAGTCCATCTAGTCCAGCACTCTGCTACTCGCAGTGGCCCACCAGGTGCCTTTGGGAGCTCACAGGCAGGAGGTGAAAGCAGTGGCCTTCTGCAGCTGTTGCTCCCGATCACCTGGTCTGTTAAGGCATTTGCAATCTCAGATCAAAGAGGATCAAGATTGGTAGCCATAAATCGACTTCTCCTCCATCAATCTGTCCAAGCCCCTTTTAAACCCATCCAGGTTAGTGGCCATCACCACTCCTGTGGCAGCATATTCCAAACACCAATCACATGTTGCATGAAGAAGTGTTTCCGTTTATTAGTCCTAATTCTTCCCCCCAGCATTTTCAATGAATGCCCCCTGGTTCTAAGAATGTTGTGGCGGACCTTTGGTACTCCAGATTTTATGGACTACAATTTCTATCAGCCCCTGCCAGCATGGCCAATTGGCTGATGGGAATTGTAGTCCATAACATCTGGAGTGGCCCTATAGCCACCGAGTAGCCACATGTTAGTTGCAACGTGATGGGACAAAATTAATAGAACAAAGAGCAATCCCCTTAAAATTGGTCTAGTTGCAAATCCTCCAGACGAAGCATTATATAAGGCTACCGGTGTGCAAGAACGTGCTCCATCGTTTTATTTCTCCTCATTAAATCTGAGGCTTCTTTGGTACAGAAATCATTTTCGCGACCTCAAACGTCCCTCCTTCCTGGCAGCTGCCGGGAACAGGAAGCCGGGAATTCCCCCGAGAAGATCCTTGCAGAAGGGACGCCTCCGTCCTCTCTGTGGCCGTGCCAGGCCAGACGCCCAATCAGCGGACAACCGAGGCCCGCAGCTCCCGCAACGACTGGGGGGAAGTCGGCCAGAGAATCTCAGCACACAGATGGCTGATTTGCCTAAACCGGATTTAGTTTACACTGGAACTGGTCCACTGAGCCGGTCCCGGAGGGGGAGAGCTCAACTCCGGACTGGACAGCTCCGCAAACAGCTAGAACGGGTCTGCCTCCAGACGCCGTCGGTCCAGCCCAATCCCCCCCCCCCCAAATTCTATGGCTCATTCCGCACATGCAGAATAATTCACTTTCAAACTGCTTTCAGTGCTCTCTGAAGCTGTGCGGAATGGCAAAACCCACTTGCAAACAGTTGTGAGAGTGGTTTGAAAACGCATGATTTTGCGTGTGCGGAAGGGGCCTAACAAAGGATTCTGCAGGCGTGCAAAAACAAAATAAAACAAATGTGTACGGGAAAGAAGACACTGACCGGCCAAAAAGACATCCAGCGAGGTTTGAAGATGGACAGGGCTGGAGTCAACACAGCCTGAGGGGAGTGGCCGCCCGGTGACCCGAGCCAGCGTGGTGTAGTGGTTAAGAGCAGGTGCACTCTAATCTGGAGAACCGGGTTTGAATCCCCGCTCTGCCGCTTGAGCTGTGGAGGCTTATCTGGTGAACCAGATTCGCTTGTGCACTCACTCCAACACATGTCAGCTGGGTGACCTTGGGCTAGTCACAGTTCTTTGGAGCCCTGTCAGCCCCACCCAACTCACAGGGTGTTTGTTGTGGGGAGGTGGGGGAGGGAAAGGAGCTTGTAAGCCCCTTTGGGTTTCCTTACAGGAGAGAAAGGGGGGTATAACCAGCAGGTTCTCACAGGTTCCCGAGAGTAGGTTACTAATTATTTGTGTGTGCCGAGAGGGGGTTACTAATGGGTGATTTTGCCCCATGATTTTTGCCTTACTTACGCCCCTCCTCTCCGCAGTAGTGCGCAGAACTGGAAGCAGTCTAGCAGGAGGTGCACCGGCATGCGTGGCAGCCTGCGCCTGCGTGCATTCATTTCCCGCCCAAGGACCGGCACAGTGGCTGCGTCCTTGCCACAGCCCCGCCCAGGAATGCCCCACCCTTGGAATGCCGGGCCACGCCCCCATCGTGCCCCGCCCAGCCCCATTGGCGCTACGCCACAGTTTGAATCCCACCACCATGGGAACCTGTTACTAAATTTTTTGGATCCCACCACTGGGTATAACTCTTTCTCCTCCTTTTCCTCCTCCTTCTTCTTGAAGGCCCACCATCACAGATGCCCCCCATTCACCTTTCGCTGCCCATTTGCTGGCAAGCATTCCACCAACCACGCTCTTGGCTTCCCAGCATGCTCCCTTATGGCCCCAACCACTGCACATGACAGCCAGAACTATTAGGGAAAGGTCAGCCATTAACCTAGTCAGCGTGAGGGTTCATGGGAAGGGGCTACTGGACTCCAATCTAGCTGTTCGCCCATTTTGTACCTAGACTTTTCCTCTTTCCTCCCAAGGCACGAAGAATGACTCTTAGAATAATAGAATCGGAGGGGGAGAGACAGGCCATCTAGTCCAACCCCCTAAGAACATAAGAACGAGCCAGCTGGATCAGACCAGAGTCCATCTAGTCCAGCACTCTGCTACTCGCAGTGGCCCACCAGGTGCCTTTGGGAGCTCACGTGCAGGAGGTGAAAGCAATGGACTTCTGCGGCTGTTGCTCCCGAACACCTGGTCTGCTAAGGCATTTGCAATCTCAGTTCAAGGAGGATCAAGATTGGTAACCATAGATGGACTTCTCCTCCATAAATCTGTCCGAGCCCCTTTTAAAGCTATCCAGGTTAGTGACCATCACCACATCCTGTGGCAGCATATTCCAAACACCAATCATATTCCAAACCTCCTGTGGCAGCACATTCCAAACACCAACCACACATTGCACGAATGCTCACGACGATGCGGTGACTCTACACGACCTGAGGCAGTGGTAGGGTGGCTCGTAGCCAAAGTGCAACAGTTTCTGGCCACGTGCATTAAGCAGGACTTGTTGGATCCAGGGGGGAAATGGCGCCAACTTCCCCCTCCCCCAGCAAGTCCTGACTCTCCCGTCAGCTAAATAACATCTGCGCCTCAGAGGCCCTGAGGAAGCACATTTTGCCCTTGTCCCGCGCACATCATTCCATGCCAAGCCTTGACACTCTCTGGCTATTACGAGATCGAAGATTAATCGTTGCCCTCCACTATTTCAATAATACATGTAATTTCCAATTCCACCCCCAACCTCTGGCTCCCTTGGCATCCTCTATTTATGACTAGGCTGCCAGCACACCTCAGCTTTATTAATAACCTGCCGGCCGATGCGCCAGCGTGCGTGGGAAGCGAGAAGCTGATTGCCCCCAATCCACCCGAGGCTTCTTCGACTAGCCGCCACCCTTGGTCAGTGGCCAGAGAGACAACCAGAGTTGCCTTGCCCTGCCAGCCTGAGTCAGAACCTGGCTTTGCAGGAAGAGAGCAGACCTGGGCCAAGAGTCACACGGGAGGCCCCACGGATCTTCTGCAAATCGCGACAGTGTCATTTTCGTCACCATCTATTTCAGGGTATTGCTGATGTTTCCTTTTTAAAATTTTCAATGACTGTGATTAATTGTATTTCAAATGATGTAAGCCACCATGAACCCATAAGGAGAAGAAAAAGAGGAAGGAAGGAAGGAAGGAAGGAAGGAAGGAAGGAAGGAAGGAAGGAAGGAAGGAAGGAAGGAAGGAAGGAAGGAAGGAAGGAAGGAAGGAAGGAAGGAAGGAAGGAACGAACGAACGAACGAACGAACGAACGAACGAACGAACGAAGGAAGGAAGGAAGGAAGGAAGGAAGGAAGGAAGGAAGGAAGGAAGGAAGGAAGGAAGGAAGGTTATACAGCGGAGAGGCAAGGACTTAAAAAAAGGGAAGCATGGCTGAGTAAAGTGCTTCCTGGGCAGCTAACCACTCGCAGCCCTCATTAAAACCAAAGGATCGCAAATAGAGAGATTCTTTAAAAACTTTTAGGGGGGGTTAACCAGTGGTGGGATCCAAACATTTTAGTAAAAGGTTCCCATGGTGGTGGGATTCAAACTGTGGTGTAGCGCAAATGGGGCTGGGCGGGGCATGACAGGGGTGTGGCCGGGCATTCCATGGGCGGGGCATTGCTGAGCGGGGCTGTGGCAAGGACGCAGCCGCTGCGCCAGTCCTTGAGCGGGAAACGAATGCACGCAGGCGCAGGCTGCCACGCACGCCGGTGCACCTCCTGCTAGACTGCTTCAAGTTCTGTGCGCTACTGCTGAGAGGAGGGGCGTAACTAAGGCAAGAATCATGTGGCAAAATCACCCATTAGTAACCCCCTCTCAGCACACACAAATAATGAGTAACCTACTCTCGGGAACCTGTGAGAACCTGCTGGATCCCACCTCTGGGGTTAACATGGGGCAGCCTCACTTTAGGGCCGGGAGCCATGCGAAGTTGCTCCCCCTCCCCCTGAAACAGGTTTTCCCCCATCCCCAGCCCGGGTTTATTGGGCCATGAAGGCTACTCTTCAGACATCCACAGAGGGCCATAAAAACATCCCACCTCTTGGGCGTCTTTGGGGTCCCTTCCATGAGGACATGGTTAAAACAGTCCCCAGTTCTGACACTTCCCCATTTTAACTTAAGAAGATTTTTAAAAAAAAGCAGAAGGGGAAAATTAGCTTGTACCAGATGCCTATGAATTTTTGATGATCTCCGAGCTTGCTGAGTCCACAATAACTTGCCAGCGTATATGTATAAATTTATTTTTATTGTCCTTCAGGATGCTAAAAATATCCTGCAGAGGCTGCGAGATTCCACCACTGTCCAACACCACTCCAGTGATAATGAAAAAAAATACTGTACTAACTTGTAACTTATTGGTTCAGTGGGTGAGAGGAGCAGTGTTAGAGGTAGAGCTCAGAAATTTTTCTCTCTTTCTCACACTACTAGAACCAGGGGGCATCCATGGAAAATGCTGGGGGGAAGAATTAGGACTAATAAAATGAAACATTTTTTCACACAACGTGTGATTGGTGTTTGGAATATGCTGCCACAGGAGGTGGTGATGGCCACTAACCTGGATAGCTTTAAAAAGGGCTTGGACAGATTTATGAAGTCAATCAATGGCTACCAATCTTGATCCTCCTTGATCTCAGATTGCAAATGCCTTAGCAGACCAGGTGCTCGGGAGCAACAGCCTCAGAAGGCCATTGCTTTCACCTCCTGCACGTGAGCTCCCAAAGGCACCTGGTGGGCCACTGCGAGTAGCAGAGAGCTGGACTAGATGGACTCTGGTCTGATCCAGCTGGCTTGTTCTTATGTTCTTATGTTCTGATGAGCTGGCTCTTCCGAGCGGGCTCCAGACATCAGGCAGAGCCCACTGGCCAACTGCGCAACGCCACCTGGGTGGTACAGCCGGTCTGAAGGTTGCGCTAGGTTGCCATCTGACCCTATCCTTCCCTGTGTGATTCTGTCTTAAATTTAATTTTCCCATCTGTGACACTAACCCAAAAATTCAGCAAAACACGTCCCAAAATAGCGAAAAAGGGGGCAGGTAAAAATAACATCCCTTCTCCTGAAGATGTGCATGTCTTCTATTTCATGCAACTTGCTTCAGAGGAAGGAAAGAAGAAAGGAGGGGAACCCGTAGAATAAACAGCTAATTGATGGGTATGTTAACTGCACAAGTGGTAGATCTTTTTTTTTCTTTTTTCTTCCCATTCAGAACTTCAATATAAAAACATCGCTTCTAACCATGACCTCCTGCTCAGAGCAGAAACAGAGTTACTGTACACGCAGAGCCGCCCCCGGAATGGACTAGCCCGGGTGTAATCATTCCACAAAGCAAAGAAATCCGCCTTCCAAAGAGGGATCCCCCGGCTCTTTAACAGCGGGATTCTCTTATTTCGTTACTAAAGTATCACAGCGACATTCCACACAAAGACACTACAGATGTAGCATCCCCTATTTCAGTGATGGCGAACCTTTTCAAGACCGAGTGCCCAGATTGCAACCCAAAACCCACTTATTTGCCGCAAAGTGCCAACGCGGCAATTTAACCTGAATACTGAGGTTTTAGTTTAGAAAAAAAACGATTGGCTCCGAGGCATGCGTTACTTGGGAGTAAGCTTGGTGGTAGTCGGCGGCTTTGCTTTGAAGTCACCGTGCAACTCTTCCAACGGGTGAATCACGACCCTAGGAGGGTTTTCTCAGAAGCAAGCCCCATTGCCAGCAACCGAGCTTCAGTTCTTCGCATGAAAATCAGTGGGGTTTTGCAGCACTTAACAGGGTTACCTACACTGCTTCCCCAAAACTAGGTCTTAGGTTTAATGCTAATAATCGAACCTGCTCTTAATCACTACACCATGCTGGCTCTCTAGCATTTACTCCGCTGGGGGAAAAAAGGATGTTCTTGTGACTGAAGGCCCATTCTGATACACATCCAACATGTGGTTGTGGTTCCTTAGGGCAAGGACCCTGCAGGCAGAAAAGGGGGATGTTTCATAAGTTCGCCACATTTTTGTTCATGACCAACAGTCTATAGAAGAAGTGTCCAACACAGGCACTTCAGATGTTCTATAGAACAAGTGTCCAACTCATGACCAACAGTCTATAGAAGAAGTGTCCAACTCAGGCACTTCAGATGTTCTATAGAAGAAGTGTCCAACTCATGACCAACAGTCTATAGAAGAAGTGTCCAACTCAGGCACTTCAGATGTTCTATAGAAGAAGTGTCCAACTCATGACCAACAGTCTATAGAAGAAGTATCCAACTCTGGTGCTTCAGATATTCTATAGAAGAAGTGTCCAACTCTATAGAAGAAGTGTCCAACTCATGACCAACAGTCTATAGAAGAAGTGTCCAACTCAGGCACTTCAGATGTTCTATAGAAGAAGTGTCCAACTCATGACCAACAGTCTATAGAAGAAGTATCCAACTCTGGTGCTTCAGATGTTCTATAGAAGAAGTGTCCAACTCTATAGAAGAAGTGTCCAACTCATGACTAACAGTCAATAGAAGAAGTGTCCAACTCTGGTGCTTCAGATGTTCTATAGAAGAAGTGTCCAACTCATGACCAACAGTCTATAGAAGAAGTGTCCAACTCTGGTGCTTCAGATGTTCATGGCATGCCAGCAGGGGCTGATGGGAACTGTAGTCCATGAACATCTGAAGCACCAGAGTTGGACACTCCTGGTCCATAGATTGGGCAGAAAGCAGACCCAGCCACTTTCTGGACAAAATGTGGCTGCCGAAACCGAACGCCGACAAGTAGCCGGCACAGCAGCCTCAAACAGCCTCATTTTGCCTCGCTCCCATTTCAAGGCTTTGGTGATGTTTGCAGTGCTGAACGTCAGCTCCGACACTGATCGTTAAACGTAATAATTAGATTGGTTTTGTGTTGCCATTTTAGCATTCAATCACAATTAGCCAGAACGGATCTGTGCTGAAACTAATGCAAGGCTATTATCTCCATTCCAAAGCGATTCTTCTCCCTGCCCCCAAGATGAAATGCGAAGGCCGCCGGCTGACCACCTTTCAGGCCGGCGGCGCACAGGTGTCGGTTCAGTCAAATCACACAAAGTGCGCACAAGGGAGGCACTCCCGAAATGCTGATCCCATATACTGGCAGTTGGTTAGAGAAGAATCCGCAGCTCGGGTGATAAACGGGCTGCGCGAACCCACTGGCACCAAGACAGGCCAATCGAAGTTGGCCAACTCCGTCTTGTGATATGCTTGGAGACTTGGGAGTCAAACCTACAGAGCTCAGAATCTGCGAAGGAGGAAAATTCATCAGGAATGTGATGCCACAGGGTCTATTTTAATGCCTTAAATTTTGACTTGCCTACCATCGGGATTCTATGTTCTGCAGGGCCTAGTTAGATTTTGGGATGCTGCTTTTATTCTACTGTATTGTTTTACAATGGAAACCACCCTGAAGCCTCAAGGGGAATGGTAGCATACAAATGGAGGAGGAGGAGGAGGAGGAGGAGGAGGAGGAGGAGGAGGAGGAGTTTATATCCCCCCTATCTCTCCTGTAGGAGATTCAAAGGGGCTGACAATCTCTTTTCCCTTCTCCCCCTCACAACAAACACCCTGTGAGGTGGGTGGGGCTGAGAGAGCTCCAAAGAGCTGTGACTCACCCAAAGTCACCCAGCTGGCGTGTGTTGGAGTGCATAAGCTAATTTGGTTCACCAGATAAGCCTGCACAGCTCAAGTGGCAGAGCAGGGAATCAAACCCAGTTCTCCAGATGAGAGTGCACCTGCTCTTCACCACTACACCACGCTGGCTCTCAATCTTCATCATCACCATTTTGTGGGACTTTCAGATCCAAACGGGCATTGGACGTCACAGTGACTGAGGACAAGAAAGTGACCATCATCAACAGAGCAATACCTGGTGGCAGCAGGGTCGTTGAAGAAGAACATGAGATCACGAAATACCATGATCTGAAACCTGAGATGAAGCGACCATGGCTCAAACCAGCTGAGGTTGTCCCGGTGGTAATTGGCACCCTGGGCGCCATTTTGAAAACACTAGGGCAGCACTTGAAACATCTTCAAATCGACAAAATTAATACCTGTCAGAACCAAAAGGCAGCCCTGCTGGGATCCGCATGAATACTACGCCGATACATCACAAGGTCCTGGGCCTGTCTAAAGCAATAATAATAATAGATCCGCACGAATACTATACCAAGACATTACAACTTCCTAAGCTTCTGGGTGAGGCTCAAATTGTAATGAAGGCCAACAACCAGCTAAAGATCTGCAACTGTGAAATCTACAACAACAACAACAACAACAACAACAACAACAACAACAATAATAATAATACATTACAACTTCCTAGGCCTCTGGGTGAGGCTCGAATTGTAATGAAGGCCAACAACCAGCTAAAGATCTGGCAGCTGTGAAACCTACAATAACAATAATAATAACATCCTCCAAACCAGGGGAACTGATCTCTGCAATTGGGAGGTTTGTCATTCCAAAAGGTCTCCGGGCTGCAGCTGCAGCATGTCTGCCCAAGTCCAATCCCATGAAAGCAAACAACAAACTGAGACAGGGTCACCAACCTGCACATGTGATCCTGACATCCCCAAGAACCATAACTGACCTCCAGATTACACAGAGCACTTCCCCTGGAGCAAGTGGCTGAGCAGAGGCTTCTGGGAAGCTCTGAGGCGCCCAGCCGCTTGGGCCGGTCTATTTCTGGAGCTTCGGCGTCTCTGCCGCACGTAGACAGGCTTGCAAACAACCGCATTCCTATTCCCTGTAGTCTCGACGACATCCACGCGAACAGATGGGGAAACTTTGCAATTTCAATTAGAAAGATGCGCGCCGCAAACGGCTTGCGTTGGCAGGCGTGGCAAGTCAGCTAATAAAAATAATTACGAGCTAACGAGCTGCGAGGATTTATTTGCAAGGCTGGGTGGAGAAGACGTCAATGGCTTCCCCTTCCCTCTCCTGGTTTTCCTTGCTGTTTGCAGTTTGAAGAGTCCGACGGCGCAGCCCCCCTCTGAGCAGGTTATGAGATGACCATTTCCTGGCAGTTACCTTCTCTTCATTTATTGAGCAAACGCTACCTGTGCAGCAGGTACGTCATTCCCGTGATGTCCAACAGCCACGGGGCGAGGGCAGGAGGCGGAAGGAAAATAATTTTTGGAGAGCAGGAAGATCTCGCTTGCAATTAAGAAACTTATCTCCTACGGATTTGGAACTGCGAAGATGGCCAATGGCAAAAACAAAACAAAACACCCTTCTATATTATTTGTTAGCAGCGAGATTTGTCATTGCCAGACACTGGAGAAGTCAAGACCTCCCATCTACTGAGGAATGGTTCCAGAAAATACAAGAGTATAGATCTGCAGGCAGATTAACAACTCTACTCAATAACAACAATATGGACTCTTATACTAAAACATGGGATCCAGCAATACACTAACTATACAAAGATGATCCAACTAAGTAAGAAAATATTAGGAACAGAAGAACATAAGAACTAGCCTGCTGGATCAGACCAGAGTCCATCTAGTCCAGCTCTCTGCTACTCGCAGTGGCCCACCCCCAGAGCTTTGGGAGCTCACGTGCAAGAGGTGAAAGCAATGGCCTTCTGCTGCTGCTGCTTCTGAGCACCTAGTCTGCTAAGGCATTTGCAATCTCAGATCAAGGAGGATCAAGATTGGGAGCCATAGATTGACTTCTCCTCCATCAATCTGTCCAAGCTATCCAGGTGAGTGGCCATCACCACCTCCTGTGGCAGCATATTCCAAACACCAATCACACGTTGCATGAAGAAGTGTTTCCTTTTATTAGTCCTCATTCTTCCCCCCAGCATTAATGAATATTAATAACAATATGAGATTTGTATCTATTACAAGAACATTATTGTGATATTTCTCATTCTCCACTTCTTAATGATTTAATAATTAACTAAACTACCCTCTTCTACTGCAGTCAATGAATCATATTCATTAAGTCTAAGATTACATAACCAGAAATATTTTGTAACAAAGGAGAAATCTCCTTTACTGCTGTTTCACTTCTCTATATGCTACCCTAATATATGTTTTTTGTATTTTCTTTAGGTTAACCTCACAATAAAGATAATTATTTTTTTTAAGAAAGAAAGCAGGATCTGAATTCAGCAGGGCTGCAGCAGCCAACGAGATTTCCAGGGTATAACTTTACAAGAGTCGAGGCTCACCTTTGACTCCCGAAAGCTCGCATTTTCCACCCGGGGACTGTAGCGACAGGCGGGAGATAAATACACAGAAAAGAAATAAATGCATACTCTGGAAATCATGCTGGTCTCTAAGGCCATGGTGGCAAACCTTTGGCACTCCAGATGTTATGGGCTACAATTCCCATCAGCCCCTGCCAGCATGGCTGATGGGAATTGCAGTCCATAACATCTGGAGTGCCAAAGGTTCGCCACCACTGCTCTAAGGTGTTGATGGATTCAAATCGAGCTGATCTTCTGGAATAACTTTGAGGTTCAACCTCTGCCTGAAGAAATGGGCCTCGGGTTCAAATCATGCATATCATAGCCTGGAAATACAGTTCTCTTTCCGCCCCCCCCCCCCGAACAACAAGCAATAGAAGGCCAATTGCCAAGAATGTAGTTCTTTTATGTATAGCTCACCTTTCTCGCTGAGGGCAAACTACACAATTTGTTTGTTCTCTTGTTGACGCTGGTTCGGATGCTCCCCACAGCTTTAAAGAAAGGGGGAGCCCAAATACGCCACAGGGTGCAAAGGGTTCCTGCCTCCCACCCAAGTGGTTTTCTCGGGTAAAAACTACACTGAAAGGGGTTATGTCGCAGATTTATGCTGTTCTGAGGGGTTCAGAACCTCTTTGGGTCGTGTGGATAAAAAAAGTGGGGCGCTGGGTGTCGTCAGCATATCAACGGACTCCAAAACCACCAATTATTTCTCCTAAGGTTTCACACAGAGCTTGCCTACCCTGTTTCCCCGAAAATAAGACATCCCCTGAAAATAAGACGTAGTCGAGGTTTTGCTGAAGTGCTAAATATAAGGCCTCCCCCGAAAGTAAGACGTAGCAAAGTTTTTGTTTGGAAGCATGCCCGACGAACACCAGGAAAAATAAGATCCCCTGAAAATAAGACATAGCGCATCTCTGGGGGCGAAAATTAATAGAAGACACTGTCTTATTTTCGGGGAAACACGGTAGCATCAAGGGTAAGGGAATTCCCACGCAGATGACACAGGTGCATTTTGAACGGTGACTCCATAAAGCCGTGGGGGCGAACCTTTGGCATTCCAGATGTTATGGACTACAATTCCCAACAGCTCCTGCCAGCATGGCCAATTGTAGTCCATAACAT
Organism: Sphaerodactylus townsendi; assembly: GCF_021028975.2. Classification (NCBI taxonomy): domain Eukaryota; kingdom Metazoa; phylum Chordata; class Lepidosauria; order Squamata; family Sphaerodactylidae; genus Sphaerodactylus; species Sphaerodactylus townsendi. The sequence goes on from NC_059426.1 coordinate 181,650,662, forward strand.
CTGGAGTGCCAAAGGTTCGCCACCACGGCCATAGGGTTTTCAAGGTGAGAGACAGTCAAAGGCGGTTGTCCACTGCCTTCCTCAAATGTTAGTTGTGAATTTCCTGCATTGGGCTGGGGGCTGGGCTAGATGACCTCAAAGTAACCACTCGGTTCCATGGTTTTATGCTTCACTATGTAAGCCACCTCCAGCAGGTCTCCGGAGAAGCGGTCTACAAATTTCCTCAATAAACAGCACACCCGATGACTAGAGTTTGCGACAGCCCACGCCCGGCTGGTCTCGATCCCCTTAATGGAACCAGCGCTTCCGAGACTTCAGGCCTCCGCCAGAATTATCTGCATCTCCTTGTTTTGCGATCCTTATTTAGAACTTGCATAAGAGGATGCTTATTTTAAACATTAAGCCACCAGAGGTTCCGAAATCAGATTCGATTGCACTTTGTGGGAAAGAACAACGTGCCTTAAAATAATCCCAATTTGATTCTCTCTGTTCTAATGCTATGGAGATTGCCGGGGAAAATGACATCTCAAAATTGATTTCCCTTGAAAATGTGTATAGTTAAGGCACTTGAGCGCGCGGGGACTCGGCAGAGCAATTTCGCTCCGATTGTGCTATAAAAAGCGACCGTCTCAGCGTTTGCGAGCACAGCCGGCAGAAAGTGCTGGAAGGAAAGTCGCAAGAGCCCAAGGGACCTCCTCCCTCCCCCAACACAGGCCACACCTCCATGGAATGAGTCACAGAATCATAGAGTCAGAAGAGAACCCCAAGGAAGGGCCATCAAGTCCAGTCCCCTGCCATGCAGGAACAAACAACCCAAGCGACTGTCTCAGCATTTGCGAGCACAGCCGGCAGAAAGTGCTGGAAGGAAAGTCGCAAGAGCCCAAGGGACCTCCTCCCTCCCCCAACACAGGCCACACCTCCATGGAATGAGTCACAGAATCATAGAGTCGGAAGAGAACCCCAAGGAAGGGCCATCAAGTCCAGTCCCCTGCCATGCAGGAACAAACAACCCAAGCGACCGTCTCAGCGTTTGCGAGCACAGCCGGCAGAAAGTGCTGGAAGTAAAGTCGCAAGAGCCCAAGGGACCTCCTCCCTCCCCCAACACAGGCCACACCTCCCTGGAATGAGTCACAGAATCATAGAGTCGGAAGAGAACCCCAAGGAAGGGCCATCAAGTCCAGGCCCCTGCCATGCAGGAACACACAATCAAAGCACTCCTGACTGATGGCCACCCAGCCTCTGCTCCAAAGAAGAAGACTCCACCACACTCCGAGGCAGGGAATTCCACTGTGGAACAGCCCTGACTGTCAGGAAGTTCTTCCTGATGTTTAGATAATGGAATCTCTTTTCCTGCACCTTGAACCCATGACTCCTGGTCCTGGTCTCTGGAGCAGCAGAAAACAAGCCTGCTCCCTCGCCAACATGACATCCCTTCAGATATCTAAACAGGGCTGTCATGCCACCTCTCAACCTTCTCTTCACCAAACATCCCCAGCTCCCGAAGTCTCTCCGCATAGGGCATGGATTCCAGAGCTTTTATCATTTTTGTGGCCCTCCTCTGGACCCATTTCTTCTTGAACTGTGGCGCCCAGAACTGTACACAATATTCCACGTGAGGTCTAACCAATGCAGAATAGAGAGGTACAATTACATCCCTCGATCTAGACACTAGACTCCTATTGAGACAGCCCAGAATCGCATTGGCTTTCTCGGCTGCCGCATCACACTGCTGACTCATGTTCAGTTTGTTGTCTAATAAGACTCCCAGATCTCTTTCGCATGTAGTGTTGTCAAGCCAGGTGTCACCCATCCTATATCTGTGCATTTCATTTTTTTTCTGCCTAAGCGAGGAATCTTACATTTATTTCTGCTGAAATTCATTTTGTTTGTTTTGGCTCTAATCTGTCCAGGTCGTTCTGAATCCTGCCCCAGTCCTCTGGGGTATGAGGAAGCGTTGGGGAACACCAGACATTCCTGGAGAACAACGCGAGCATGTGGCCGGTCTCTCTTTAGAAGAAGAAGAAGAGTTTGGATTTATATCCCCCCTTTCTCTCCTGCAAGGAGACTCAATGGGGCTTACAATCTCCTTGCCCTTCCTCCCTCACAACAAACACCCTGTGAGGTAGAAGAAGAAGAAGCAGAAGAAGAAGCAGAAGCAGAAGAAGAAGAAGAAGAAGAAGAAGAAGAAGAAGAAGAAGAAGAGGAGGAGGAAGAGGAAGAGGAAGAGGAAGAGGAAGAGGAAGAGGAAGAGGAAGAGGAAGAGGAAGAGGAAGAGGAAGAGGAAGAGGAAGAGGAAGAGGAAGAGGAAGAGGAGGAGGAGGAGGAGGAGGAGGAGGAGGAGGAGGAGGAGTTTGGATTTATATCCCCCCTTTCTCTCCTGCAGGAGACTCAAAGGGGCTGACAATCTCCTTGCCCTTCCCCCCTCACAACAAACACCCTGTGAGGTAGGTGGGGCTGAGAGAGCTCCGAGAAGCTGTGACTAGCCCAAGGTCACCCAGCTGGCATGTGTGGGAGTGCCCAGGCTAATCTGAATTCCCCAGAGAAGCCTCCACAGCTCAGGCGGCAGAGCTGGGAATCAAACCCGGTTCCTCCAGATTAGATACACGAGCTCTTAACCTCCTACGCCACGGCTGCTTTAAAACTTGGGACAGTTTTAAATCCCTCGACTTTAAAACTTGATGGCTCTTTGTGATCAGGTTCGCAACCTGCGCTCATGGACTACAATTCCCATCAGCCCCTTCCAGCCTGGCCAATTGGGGCTGATGCGAATTGTAGTCCATTAACGTCTGGAGGGCCGCAGGTTGCAAACCCCTGGCCCAGAACATCACATGCCTTCAATGGAGCCCAATTATTAGTCTACCCAGCCAAGTACTGTCTGCTCCAACCAGAAACCCTGCACAGGGCTCAATGGTGGAGGATTTGCTTGCCGTGAAGGTGTCAGATTTAATCCTCAGCATCTCCAGGTCAAAGGACTAGGTAGTAGGTAGCGGGAAAGCAGGGGCGTAACCCCCACCTTGTGGGGGTCACAAAAAATGCAGGGTTCGTTTTTGGGAATTTTTAATGGTTTTCCGTTATTGGCCTGCAGGGGGCGCAGTTTTTAGGCTAGTGGCACCAAAATTTCAGCGTATCATCAGGAGACTGTCCTTATGCTACCCACCACGTTTGGTGCAGTTTGGTTGAGGGGGGACAAAGTTATGGACTCCCAAAAGGGGTGCCCCATCCCCCATTGTTTCCAATGAGAGCTAATAGAGAAACACTGCTGATACATCCAATTGAGTATCCAAAACTTTGGCCCCCCCCCCGGAACCAAACTGAACCAAAACTGGTCTAGAGTATCAATAGGCAGTCTCCCCTGAACTGACCAATCATGTTAAAGTTTTGAGACTGTGCACTTCAGAAATGCCCCCCCCAGCCTGCAATTGTCTCCAGCCTCTGACATGTTGCAGAAAGAGCTCACGCATAACTAACTCAGAAGACTTGGGAACCTTTCTGGGATACTCTGCAGGGGGTGCTTTTTAAATATATAATGACAGAGAAGTCTGCAGTTCATCCCTTCTGAGAACGCACAACACACCACTGAAGGACCCCATATACCACCCACTCCCTTAAGAAACCGTCTGACCACCACTGTCATTTTCAGAGACCTGGGTGTACCCACTTTCTGAGATTGGGAAGGTAACCCATGACAGGGCCTTCTTGGTTGTAGCACCAAAACTCTGGAACGCTCTCCCCAGAGAGATTCATCGGTCTCCTTCCGTTGCCACCTCCCACCAGTGAGTGAATCCCTTTTTGCTTCATGTGGATTTCTTCAATGATCCGTCCTTCCAGTGGTTGTCTTAATTGCTTTTAAAAAATGTTTTCATTATATTTTAATGCTTTTTACAAATTGCTTAATGACGTGTTTTGGGGGAGGGTCTATCTTAAAGGTTTTTAAAAATGTGATTTCATCACGTGCATAAGAACATAAGAATGAGCCTGCTGGATCAGACCAGAGTCCATCTAGTCCAGCTCTCTGCTACTCGCAGTGGCCCACCAGGTGCCTCTGGGAGCTCACGAGAAGGAGGTGAAAGCAATGGCCTTCTGCTGCTGCTGCTGCTGCTCCCAAGCACCTGGTCTGCTAAGGCATGTAAGAACATAAGAACATAAGAACTAGCCTGCTGGATCAGACCAGAGTCCATCTAGTCCAGCTCTCTGCTACTCGCAGTGGCCCACCAGGTGCCTTTGGGAGCTCACGTGCAGGAAGTGAAAGCAATGGCCTTCTGCTGCTGCTGCTGCTGCTGCTGCTGCTCCTGAGTACCTGGCATTTTAAACAGTTGCTGTATCTTGTGAAGGCAGAAAGGCAAGATACAAATATTGTGAATAAAAATGGGGGGGGGATTCTAATGGGGTGGTCTTCCCTGGGGGAAAGGGAGAAAGCAAGTCGGGCACTTTACGTTTCACGCAAGAAACCGAATTACCCGTCAGGCTGTTCCGAAGGCACAATCTGGGTGTCACTCATAACTCTGAGATCTTTACATTCTGCACGCAAACACACTGGGAATAAAATAACGCCGACTGATTCTTACAACTACGAAGTTAACGATGTTGCTAATGCAGAAACTGGGGAGGAAACATTCGGAGATATAAACAGACAGCGATAGCCTTTAAAACTTAACCGAGGAGCAAAGAAATCAAAAGTGGTGTGTGGTGCATTCTTTCGTTTTGCTTTCCATCCAGATGGAAACATCACACCTCTCCCCACAGAAAAGAAGAAGAGTAGAGTTTGGATTTATATCCCCCCTTTCTCTCCTGCAGGAGACTCAAATGGGCTGACAATCTTCTTGCCCTTTCACCCTCACAACAAACACCCTGTGAGGTAGGTGGGGCTGAGAGAGCTCCGAGAAGCTGTGACTAGCCCAAGGTCACCCAGCTGCCATGTGTGGGAGTGCACAGGCTAATCTGAATCCCCCAGAGAAACCTCCACAGCTCAGGCGGCAGAGCGGGGAATCAAACCCGGTTCCTCCAGATTAGATACAGGAGCTCTTAACCTCCTATGCCACTGCTGCTCCAAAATGCTGTTTTCTTCTGCAATTCATAGAAATATCTCTAAAATATTCACATATATGCTCTGAATACCACTTACCAGAGGAGACGAGTAAATAAATGCCCATACCTAATCAGATTGATACAGCCACAAAAGAGGGGACCGAAAATGCCTCATGAGTAAATCACAAGATCGTTGTGCGTTTCCAAACCAAAAGATTTGGGAGCCTTACCTGACCGACCGACCGACCGACTGACAGATTTGTCGAATTTATGTATCGCCCTTCCCCGAAGGGCTCAGGGTGGTGTCCAACATCAATCATAGCATTAAAATCAGTCAAAACAGTCACTGCCCATAATTAAAAGAACCACATATAAATGGCAGACAACTCCCACCCCTCCCCTTTCCAGAAGAGCAGGGACCAGATCTGCTCAGTCTTTCTTTCAGAAAATGACAACCCTGAGTCCAATTTGGATCAGGGCCATATATTTATTTGCCCGCTTGCTAAATGTGTTCACCAATTAATAGAAATAATTGAAGTTCAACAGGGGGCATGAAGTTGGATTCCATCAGCCAATCAGAGAGTGATATAAAATGGCACTGGAAAGGTCATCCAGAAATTTTTAACAGTGCAACCGCCTAAAGGCCCAGGAACAAAACAGGAGAGAAGATCAAAGTTCGTATCTGAGAGACCGCATTACCCCATATGCCCCTACTCGGCCTCTGCGATCAGCAGAGGCCAATTTGCTGGCGGTTCCTGGCCCCTCGATGATGCGGCTGGCCTCCACACGGGCCAGGACATTTACGGCCCTGGCCCCAGCCTGGTGGAACACTCTTCCTCCAGCTGTCCGGGCCCTGCGGGACCTTGATGAGTTCCGCAGGGCCTGTAAGACCGAGTTGTTCCACCGGGCCTTTGGAGTGTCCAGCCGCCGAGTGGCGCCCCCTGCCCCCTCCCGATCCCCTTCCCCTACATCTTTCCTTGCACATGTACCATCTGTTGCACTTTTACCACCTATTATCCTTGGGGGGGGGGGGTGGGGGGGGGGTGGGGTGGGGGGGGGGGGGGGTGGGGGGGGGGGGGGGTGGGGGGGGGGGGGGGTGGGGGGGGGGGGGGGTGGGGGGGGGGGGGGGTGGGGGGGGGGGGGGGTGGGGGGGGGGGGGGGTGGGGGGGGGGGGGGGTGGGGGGGGGGGGGGGTGGGGGGGGGGGGGGGTGGGGGGGGGGGGGGGTGGGGGGGGGGGGGGGTGGGGGGGGGGGGGGGTGGGGGGGGGGGGGGGTGGGGGGGGGGGGGGGTGGGGGGGGGGGGGGGTGGGGGGGGGGGGGGGTGGGGGGGGGGGGGGGTGGGGGGGGGGGGGGGTGGGGGGGGGGGGGGGTGGGGGGGGGGGGGGGTGGGGGGGGGGGGGGGTGGGGGGGGGGGGGGGTGGGGGGGGGGGGGGGTGGGGGGGGGGGGGGGTGGGGGGGGGGGGGGGTGGGGGGGGGGGGGGGTGGGGGGGGGGGGGGGTGGGGGGGGGGGGGGGTGGGGGGGGGGGGGGGTGGGGGGGGGGGGGGGTGGGGGGGGGGGGGGGTGGGGGGGGGGGGGGGTGGGGGGGGGGGGGGGTGGGGGGGGGGGGGGGTGGGGGGGGGGGGGGGTGGGGGGGGGGGGGGGTGGGGGGGGGGGGGGGTGGGGGGGGGGGGGGGTGGGGGGGGGGGGGGGTGGGGGGGGGGGGGGGTGGGGGGGGGGGGGGGTGGGGGGGGGGGGGGGTGGGGGGGGGGGGGGGTGGGGGGGGGGGGGGGTGGGGGGGGGGGGGGGTGGGGGGGGGGGGGGGTGGGGGGGGGGGGGGGTGGGGGGGGGGGGGGGTGGGGGGGGGGGGGGGTGGGGGGGGGGGGGGGTGGGGGGGGGGGGGGGTGGGGGGGGGGGGGGGTGGGGGGGGGGGGGGGTGGGGGGGGGGGGGGGTGGGGGGGGGGGGGGGTGGGGGGGGGGGGGGGTGGGGGGGGGGGGGGGTGGGGGGGGGGGGGGGTGGGGGGGGGGGGGGGTGGGGGGGGGGGGGGGTGGGGGGGGGGGGGGGTGGGGGGGGGGGGGGGTGGGGGGGGGGGGGGGTGGGGGGGGGGGGGGGTGGGGGGGGGGGGGGGTGGGGGGGGGGGGGGGTGGGGGGGGGGGGGGGTGGGGGGGGGGGGGGGTGGGGGGGGGGGGGGGTGGGGGGGGGGGGGGGTGGGGGGGGGGGGGGGTGGGGGGGGGGGGGGGTGGGGGGGGGGGGGGGTGGGGGGGGGGGGGGGTGGGGGGGGGGGGGGGTGGGGGGGGGGGGGGGTGGGGGGGGGGGGGGGTGGGGGGGGGGGGGGGTGGGGGGGGGGGGGGGTGGGGGGGGGGGGGGGTGGGGGGGGGGGGGGGTGGGGGGGGGGGGGGGTGGGGGGGGGGGGGGGTGGGGGGGGGGGGGGGTGGGGGGGGGGGGGGGTGGGGGGGGGGGGGGGTGGGGGGGGGGGGGGGTGGGGGGGGGGGGGGGTGGGGGGGGGGGGGGGTGGGGGGGGGGGGGGGTGGGGGGGGGGGGGGGTGGGGGGGGGGGGGGGTGGGGGGGGGGGGGGGTGGGGGGGGGGGGGGGTGGGGGGGGGGGGGGGTGGGGGGGGGGGGGGGTGGGGGGGGGGGGGGGTGGGGGGGGGGGGGGGTGGGGGGGGGGGGGGGTGGGGGGGGGGGGGGGTGGGGGGGGGGGGGGGTGGGGGGGGGGGGGGGTGGGGGGGGGGGGGGGTGGGGGGGGGGGGGGGTGGGGGGGGGGGGGGGTGGGGGGGGGGGGGGGTGGGGGGGGGGGGGGGTGGGGGGGGGGGGGGGTGGGGGGGGGGGGGGGTGGGGGGGGGGGGGGGTGGGGGGGGGG
>NC_059426.1:181663522-181671022 GCF_021028975.2 Sphaerodactylus townsendi
GAACCAGGGGGCATTCATTGAAAATGCTGGGGGGAAGAATTAGGACTAATAGAAGGAAACACTTCTTCACGCAACGTGTGATTGGTGTTTGGAATATGCTGCCACAGGAGGTGGTGATGGCCACTCACCTGGATAGCTTTAAAAAGGGCTTGGACAGATTGATGGAGGAGAAGTCCATCTATGGCTACCAATCTTGATCCTCCTTGATCTCAGATTGCAAATGCCTTAGCAGACCAGGTGCTCGGGAGCAGCAGCAGCCGCAGAAGGCCCTTGCTTTCACCTCCTACACGTGAGCTCCCAAAGGCACCTGGTGGGCCACTGCGAGTAGCAGAGTGCTGGACTAGATGGACTCTGGTCTGATCCAGCTGGCTAGTTCTTATGTTCTTATGTCCTGTTTGCTGGCCCTCCAGAGGAACTGGTTGGTCCCGCGTGAACTAGATGGGCCGCTGGTCTGATCCAGGATGGTGCTTCTTATGTTCTTATGAAGAAATCTCTTTCTCACAATACTAGAACCAGGGGGCATTCATTGAAAATGCTGGGGGGAAGAATTAGGACTAATAGAAGGAAACACTTCTTCACGCAACGTGTGATTGGTGTTTGGAATATGCTGCCACAGGAGGTGGTGATGGCCACTCACCTGGATAGCTTTAAAAAGGGCTTGGACAGATTGATGGAGGAGAAGTCCATCTATGGCTACCAATCTTGATCCTCCTTGATCTCAGATTGCAAATGCCTTAGCAGACCAGGTGCTCGGGAGCAGCAGCAGCCGCAGAAGGCCCTTGCTTTCACCTCCTGCACGTGAGCTCCCAAAGGCACCTGGTGGGCCACTGCAAGTAGCAGAGTGCTGGACTAGATGGACTCTGGTCTGATCCAGCTGGCTAGTTCTTATGTTCTTATGTCCTGTTTGCTGGTCCTCCAGAGGAACTGGTTGGTCCCGCGTGAACTAGATGGGCCGCTGGTCTGATCCAGGATGGTGCTTCTTATGTTCTTATGAAGGCCTTGATCTCTATGTCCTGTTTGCTGGCCCTCCAGAGGAACTAGTTGGCCACTGTGTGAGACAGGATGCTGGACTAGATGGACCACTGATCTGATCCAACAGGGGACTTCTTATTTATCTCAACTAAGTGCTAATGTCACCTGAATTAAGGGGAGCCAAAATAAAACAATACCCAGAAGTTGCGTGATGATTCAGCTGAAAAGTTGAACCCAGATTCGTATAATGCCTGAAATCATAGATATAAACACAGCAAGCTGAATTTCATACGGCCTGGCCTTACCAGCCACTAGTCTTGTCCAATTCGGCAGGACCCCTCTTAGCCCTCCAGGTCTAAGCCCTAAATGACTGGTCTTGCACAAATCTCGAGCAGTATAAATATCCATTTCCAGTCTTGCCAAAGGTTGTTAAGGAAACAGTAGCCGTGCCCTTTCTTGGGCAAATTTTAAATATCTATGCCAACAGCCCCCTGTACCAAAGATACTGAAACAGTGGAGCAACTGTTCCTTCTCATAAAAAATTGTAATTCCAGCCATAAGACCCAGCGATGGCATAAAATCTTTCACACTTGCATGCCTGTAATGTCGTTCACTTTTTACTGTAACCTTCTGCAGATAAAATGATGCACACTGAAATCACAGACAAGGAACATGAGCCCATGCACTAGCCACACCCCGGCCTATTTGCCCAGGGGGAGTGGGTAGAGCCTGCTTGCATCTGCATGCTCTTCATCTACATTCTGCCAGACCTTGGAAGCAATCAAGCGAGGAAGAGTTGGTGTCTGCAAGCTCTTCAATAATCTCCAACCATTTCCAGGGCCGCAAGTATTTTTTATTAGTTAAACTTAATGGGAGGAGTCAGAGTCCTTAACGTTCAATACTATTAAACTGTTTTTGAACTGTTACTCATTAGTCTATGGGTCTCGCATTCTGTTCTGCCCAAGTACAAGGCACCTGATATTAGACTGCACCCCCTTCATCTGCATCAGGGGTCCTGTTAGGTCTTGACCCTTGAAACAATAAATGGACTCTGGATCTGTTGATCAGGAGTGTTTATTGGAAGGTAACAAAGTGCCCAGGTTGTAAAAAGCCTGTTCTGCCAGATCTGGCTTTAGCGACCCCCTTTATCCAGAAATTATTGCCATTCCCGTTTTCCCAAAGAATGTGAGAAAAAGTTACATCAGAGCCTAAGCGCCCCAAATGCAATGAATGAATGAATGAATGAATGAATGAATGAATGAATGAATGAATGAATGAATGAATGAATGAATGAATGAATGAATAAATAAATAAATAAATAAATAAATAAGGTCAGCGACAGACAGTAATAAAGCCACCTGGACTCTAACCCCATGGAACAACGGAAACATCTCATTTCCCTTGGGAGTAGGACGGGTCAGGGGCAAGCCTAGTGAAACCATTAAAGCAAGCTCAAGGAAAGAATGTTCCATTAACACAGTGGTAACACTTAGCAGGCAAAGTACATATATATGCACCTCAATCAACTAGGTGACACCCCAGCATGATGGCTACAGGCACCCTGGCACCTACCAACATCTTTCCTACTGCTTGTCAAGTATTTTTAGAAAGTGGGCTGGGCCAGGTGGGGTTTTTGCCCAGCAAGCCTTCTGATTGGCCATGGGAGATGTGATTGGCTGCTTGAGTGGCAGCTGCCTACACGCCACAAGGATCTGGGTTGTGCGAATGCAGGCCAGCTGCTGCGGACATTTTGTAGCTGGCTCCGCCTCCTGCAGCAGCCATTAAGTAGCAGCCATTTGGGGGGGGGGGGTATGCCTGCCACGATGTATCAACATCCCAAAGGTGCTCACAGCCTCAAAATTGTTGGGGGGCCCTGCTCTACATGGGTTGACTTCAATGCACACACAAAAAAGTCTACAAAATAGAGCCCGCGTGGTGTGGTGGTTAAGATGGATTCTAATCTGGAGAATCGGGTTTGATTCCCCCCACTCCTCCACCTGAGCGGCAGAGGTTTATCTGGTGAACCAGATGTGTTTCCCTGCTCCTCCACATGAAGCCTGCTGGGTGACCTTGGCCTAGTCACAGTTCTCTCAGTACTCTCTCAGCCCCACTTGCCTCACAAGTTGTGGGGAGAGGAAGGGAAAAGAGCTTCTAAGCCACCTTGAGTCTCCTTACAGGACAGAAAGGTGGAATATAAAGCCAGAACTCTTCTTCTCCTCTGCTGTCTTAATATGGGTACTACGGAGTGGACTTTTTATGTTATTATTAATATTTATTAAGTTTAGTATACCGCCCCATCCCCGAAGGGCTCTGGGCAGTTTACAACAAAAATATATGAAGAAGAAGAATTAGAAGAAGAATTAGAAGAAGAAGAAGAAGAAGAAGAAGAAGAAGAAGAAGAAGAAGAAGAAGAAGAAGAAGAAGAAGAAGAAGAAGATACACGAGCTCTTAACCTCCTACGCCACTGAGACTTTTATATGAGTAGTACAGGCCTACAGATGAGTTAACCCTGATCGTCATTCCGGTGACCTTGCACTGGCTACTGGATCTCCCTGGCCAAGAGAGAGTCGGAGACGTCCCTTAAAGAAGCGCAACCAGTTCCATCATGTGGAGAGAACGCAAGCCCTCACGCTCAGTCTGTGTTACACAATGTGCAAGAAAGCAGGCCAGCCCTAATGTTTCCAGACAAAGCAGAAACACCAAGGAAATGTCAGGTGACAAGAACAAACTTTGCCCCGAGGAACAGCACATCAACGAGACTGGAACAGTCAAAGAATCAGGAACCAGGTGGAGGGTCTGGCCGGGGGGGGGGGGGTCCTCCAACACTGGCTCCCCGTCTCCAGCTATCTGGCCGGCACTTTGCAAGGTCCTTCAGATAACAGAGCCTCCTTTTACAAAGAAAAGATGACACACGAACACACACGCAGCCACCTTAAACTGAATCAGACTCTCGGTCCATCAAAGTCAGTGTGGTGTATTCGGGCTGGCAGCCGCTCTCCAGGGAATCGGCATCTTTCACACCACCTTCCACCTGCTCCTTTTGACTGCCGGTGCCAGGAACTGAACCTGGGACCTTCTGCTAGCCGAGCAGATGTTCTGCCATTGAGCCACGGCCCCTCCCTGAGGTCTGAATCAGGGAACTCAACCACAAAACAGCCTCCCTGATCCAGGACTAGCATGCTGGCATCGTGGGCATGGCCGAGTTATTCTGCACAAGGTCAGGCAAGACCATGGGTGTGGGTGACCAGCACGAGGAAGTGAGAGACAGTCTGGCCTCAGAGTTTCTTCTGTGCTGCCTTCCTCTTATTTATCCCTCCACCTTCATCAGAAAGTAAAATGCCAGTCACTTCCCTCTGTTGTGTCCTGTTGCAAATGTCACTTCCAACTGTTGTGTCCTGTGGCAAGAAAAACTCCCTTAATGTCCAGAAGTAGTAGTAGTAGTAGTAGTGGTGGTGGTGGTGGTGGTGGTGGTGGAGGTGGTGATGGAGGTGGAGGAGGAGGAGGAGGAGGAATAGTAGTAGTAGTAGTAGTAGTAGTAGTAGTAGAGGAGGAGGAGGAGGAGGAGGAGGAGGAGGAGGAGGAAAAGGAGGAGGAGGAGGAGAAGTAGTAGTAGTAGTAGGAGTAGTAGTAGTAGGAGGAGGAGTAGGAGTAGTAGTTTGAATTTATGCCCCACCCTTCTCTCCTGTAAAGAGACTCAAGGTGGCTCACAAACTCCTTTCCCCTCCTCTCACCACAACATACACCTTTTGAGGTAGGAGGGACTGAGAGAGTTCTGAGAGAACTGTGACTAGCACAAGGTCACCCAGCAGGAACGTAGGAGTATGGAAACACATCTGGTCCACCAGATAAGCCTCTGCCACTCAGGTGGAGGAGTGGGGAATCAAACCTGGTTCTCCAAATTAGAGTCCACCAGTTCTAAACCACTAGACCACACGGGCTCAAAAGTTGCCCATTTCCTGCTCAACACACTGTCCAAACTCACACTGGAATTGGAAGCTGGAGCATGTCCAGAGGAGGGCGACCAAAATGGTGAAAGGTCTGGAATTCATGCCCTGTGAGGAGAGTCTTAAGGAGCTGGGCTGGAAAAGAGGTCAAGGCCTTCATAATAACATCAGAAGAGCCCTGCTGGATCAGACATAAGAACATAAGAACAAGCCAGCTGGATCAGACCAAAGTCCATCTAGTCCAGCTCTCTGCTACTCGCAGTGGCCCACCAGGTGCCTTGGGGAGCTCACATGTAGGATGTGAACGCAATGGCCTTCTGCGACTGTTTCTCCCGAGCACCTGGTCTGCTAAGGCATTTGCAATCTGAGATCAAGGAGGATCAAGATTGGGAGCCATAGATCGACTTCTCCTCCATAAATCTGTCCAAGCCCCTTTGAAAGCTATCCAGGTTAGTGGCCATCACCACCTCCTGTGGCAGCATATTCCAAACACCAATCGCACGTTGCGTGAAGAAGTGTTTCCTTTTATTAGTTCTAATTCTTCCCCCCAGCATTTTCAATGAATGCCCCCTGGTTCTAGTATTGTGAGAAAGAGAGAAAAATTTATCTCTGTCAACATTTTCTACCCCATGCATAATTTTGTAGACTTCAATCATATCCCCCCTCAGCCGCCTCCTCTCCAGACCAGTGAAGGTCCATCTACTCCAGCATCCTGTCTCACACAGGGGCCCACCTGGCCCTCTGAAGGGCCAACAACAGGGCATAGAGGCTAAGGCCTTCATAAAAACATTAGAAGAGCCCACCATCTAGTCCACAGGTGTCAAACTCACGGCCCTCCAGATGTTATGGAGTACAGTTCCCATCATCCCCTGCCACAACATCTGGAGGGCCGCGAGTTTGACACCTATGATCTAGTCTCACACAGGGGCCAACCACTTCATCTGGAAGGCCACCAACAGCTCATAGAGGCCAAGACCTTCATGAGAACATCTGACTGGATCAGACCAGCGGTCCATCTAGTCCAGCATCCCATTTCTCTGAGTGTTCTATGGAGGGTTAAGAACAGACCATAGAGTCTGAGGTCTTCCCTAGATGTTGCCTCCCGGCACTGGGATGCAGATGTTTACTGCCTTTGCTGCCTTCGCCACAATCCCCCTGTGTTGCCCGAGATGCCAGGAGACAGCGAAAACGTTGATTTTTCCATGCCTGGAAGCCACCCGTGGCCTCCACCCAGCCCCCGTGACGCAGAGCTGTGACAGATGAAGCGTGACGGTCCTTCTCCTCCGGTTACACTTAATTCAGGTTTAAGCTCAGCTCAGAGGATGCTCGGCTAATCTGCGGCACTTTCGAGCGGAGGCGCGCAGATTAAGAGGTGTGTGTTAAAGCCCTGCTCGAGTCAATCCACGTTAATTATGTCGACTCCAACTTCTCATCAAGATAAGACGGGCTCAGCATGAAACAGATTCACGCCATACCAGAGGAAACAAGGTACCTGTCGTGCAATGCGCCGGGGTAGGAAACATACGGCCTATGAGTCACATTTCCTATAGAAACAAAGCATTACAACCATGTTCTTCCAGCAGACCATAGCTAAGAGCCATCAACAGGACTTATTCTCCATTCTCCTTTGAAAGATATCTCTGTCTGGAATCATCACCACATACTCAGGCAGCAAATTCCATATTTCATGTATTGTCGAAGGCTTTCACGGTCGGACTGAACGCCATCTGTTTTAAATATTTATGAACTTGGAGCGCTGCATTTTAACTGATATAAATTTTAGCATTTTATTCTATTTATCCACTTGTATGTATTATGTTGTGAACCGCCCTGAGCCCCTCGGGGGAGGGCGGTATAAAAGTGGAACAAATAAATAAATAAATAAATAAATTTAACTGGTTGTTGTGGGTTTTCCGGGCTGTGTGACCGTGCTCTGGACACAGTGTGTAGCAGACTTCTCTCTGTGATACACCTCTGAAGATGCCAGCCACAGATGCAGGCGAAACATTAGGAACAAGATCCACCAGACCACAGCCACACAGCCCGGAAAACCCACAACAACAGACTTCCCTCTGTGATACACCTCTGAAGATGCCAGCCACAGATGCAGGCGAAACGTTAGGAACAAAATCCACCAGACCACGGCCACACAGCCCAGAAAACCCACAACAACAGACTTCCCTCTGTGATACACCTCTGAAGATGCCAGCCACAGATGCAGGCGAAACATTAGGAACAAAATCCACCAGACCACGGCCACACAGCCCGGAAAACCCACAACAACAGACTTCCCTCTGTGATACACCTCTGAAGATGCCAGCCACAGATGCAGGCGAAATGTTAGGAACAAGATCTACCAGACCACGGCCACACAGCCCAGAAAACCCACAACAACCATATTTTTTTCACTCGCTGTGCAAAGGAGCATTTCCTCTTGTCTGTCCTGCATCTCCTGCCCATTAGTTTCAATGGATACCCCCCATGTTCTGGGAGAGGGAGAAGAGGTTTGTATGTGCATTGCATTATTCTCGTATTGCATTAAAGACATTTACAGGTGTAATTAGATTCAAATGTTGATGTTAAA
>NC_059426.1:181676022-181771022 GCF_021028975.2 Sphaerodactylus townsendi
GGGGGGGGGGGGGGTGGGGGGGGGGGGGGGTGGGGGGGGGGGGGGGTGGGGGGGGGGGGGGGTGGGGGGGGGGGGGGGTGGGGGGGGGGGGGGGTGGGGGGGGGGGGGGGTGGGGGGGGGGGGGGGTGGGGGGGGGGGGGGGTGGGGGGGGGGGGGGGTGGGGGGGGGGGGGGGTGGGGGGGGGGGGGGGTGGGGGGGGGGGGGGGTGGGGGGGGGGGGGGGTGGGGGGGGGGGGGGGTGGGGGGGGGGGGGGGTGGGGGGGGGGGGGGGTGGGGGGGGGGGGGGGTGGGGGGGGGGGGGGGTGGGGGGGGGGGGGGGTGGGGGGGGGGGGGGGTGGGGGGGGGGGGGGGTGGGGGGGGGGGGGGGTGGGGGGGGGGGGGGGTGGGGGGGGGGGGGGGTGGGGGGGGGGGGGGGTGGGGGGGGGGGGGGGTGGGGGGGGGGGGGGGTGGGGGGGGGGGGGGGTGGGGGGGGGGGGGGGTGGGGGGGGGGGGGGGTGGGGGGGGGGGGGGGTGGGGGGGGGGGGGGGTGGGGGGGGGGGGGGGTGGGGGGGGGGGGGGGTGGGGGGGGGGGGGGGTGGGGGGGGGGGGGGGTGGGGGGGGGGGGGGGTGGGGGGGGGGGGGGGTGGGGGGGGGGGGGGGTGGGGGGGGGGGGGGGTGGGGGGGGGGGGGGGTGGGGGGGGGGGGGGGTGGGGGGGGGGGGGGGTGGGGGGGGGGGGGGGTGGGGGGGGGGGGGGGTGGGGGGGGGGGGGGGTGGGGGGGGGGGGGGGTGGGGGGGGGGGGGGGTGGGGGGGGGGGGGGGTGGGGGGGGGGGGGGGTGGGGGGGGGGGGGGGTGGGGGGGGGGGGGGGTGGGGGGGGGGGGGGGTGGGGGGGGGGGGGGGTGGGGGGGGGGGGGGGTGGGGGGGGGGGGGGGTGGGGGGGGGGGGGGGTGGGGGGGGGGGGGGGTGGGGGGGGGGGGGGGTGGGGGGGGGGGGGGGTGGGGGGGGGGGGGGGTGGGGGGGGGGGGGGGTGGGGGGGGGGGGGGGTGGGGGGGGGGGGGGGTGGGGGGGGGGGGGGGTGGGGGGGGGGGGGGGTGGGGGGGGGGGGGGGTGGGGGGGGGGGGGGGTGGGGGGGGGGGGGGGTGGGGGGGGGGGGGGGTGGG
The DNA here is from genome assembly GCF_021028975.2 of Sphaerodactylus townsendi. Classification (NCBI taxonomy): domain Eukaryota; kingdom Metazoa; phylum Chordata; class Lepidosauria; order Squamata; family Sphaerodactylidae; genus Sphaerodactylus; species Sphaerodactylus townsendi. The sequence continues at coordinate 181,677,161 of NC_059426.1, forward strand.
GGGGGGGGGGGGTGGGGGGGGGGGGGGGTGGGGGGGGGGGGGGGTGGGGGGGGGGGGGGGTGGGGGGGGGGGGGGGTGGGGGGGGGGGGGGGTGGGGGGGGGGGGGGGTGGGGGGGGGGGGGGGTGGGGGGGGGGGGGGGTGGGGGGGGGGGGGGGTGGGGGGGGGGGGGGGTGGGGGGGGGGGGGGGTGGGGGGGGGGGGGGGTGGGGGGGGGGGGGGGTGGGGGGGGGGGGGGGTGGGGGGGGGGGGGGGTGGGGGGGGGGGGGGGTGGGGGGGGGGGGGGGTGGGGGGGGGGGGGGGTGGGGGGGGGGGGGGGTGGGGGGGGGGGGGGGTGGGGGGGGGGGGGGGTGGGGGGGGGGGGGGGTGGGGGGGGGGGGGGGTGGGGGGGGGGGGGGGTGGGGGGGGGGGGGGGTGGGGGGGGGGGGGGGTGGGGGGGGGGGGGGGTGGGGGGGGGGGGGGGTGGGGGGGGGGGGGGGTGGGGGGGGGGGGGGGTGGGGGGGGGGGGGGGTGGGGGGGGGGGGGGGTGGGGGGGGGGGGGGGTGGGGGGGGGGGGGGGTGGGGGGGGGGGGGGGTGGGGGGGGGGGGGGGTGGGGGGGGGGGGGGGTGGGGGGGGGGGGGGGTGGGGGGGGGGGGGGGTGGGGGGGGGGGGGGGTGGGGGGGGGGGGGGGTGGGGGGGGGGGGGGGTGGGGGGGGGGGGGGGTGGGGGGGGGGGGGGGTGGGGGGGGGGGGGGGTGGGGGGGGGGGGGGGTGGGGGGGGGGGGGGGTGGGGGGGGGGGGGGGTGGGGGGGGGGGGGGGTGGGGGGGGGGGGGGGTGGGGGGGGGGGGGGGTGGGGGGGGGGGGGGGTGGGGGGGGGGGGGGGTGGGGGGGGGGGGGGGTGGGGGGGGGGGGGGGTGGGGGGGGGGGGGGGTGGGGGGGGGGGGGGGTGGGGGGGGGGGGGGGTGGGGGGGGGGGGGGGTGGGGGGGGGGGGGGGTGGGGGGGGGGGGGGGTGGGGGGGGGGGGGGGTGGGGGGGGGGGGGGGTGGGGGGGGGGGGGGGTGGGGGGGGGGGGGGGTGGGGGGGGGGGGGGGTGGGGGGGGGGGGGGGTGGGGGGGGGGGGGGGTGGGGGGGGGGGGGGGTGGGGGGGGGGGGGGGTGGGGGGGGGGGGGGGTGGGGGGGGGGGGGGGTGGGGGGGGGGGGGGGTGGGGGGGGGGGGGGGTGGGGGGGGGGGGGGGTGGGGGGGGGGGGGGGTGGGGGGGGGGGGGGGTGGGGGGGGGGGGGGGTGGGGGGGGGGGGGGGTGGGGGGGGGGGGGGGTGGGGGGGGGGGGGGGTGGGGGGGGGGGGGGGTGGGGGGGGGGGGGGGTGGGGGGGGGGGGGGGTGGGGGGGGGGGGGGGTGGGGGGGGGGGGGGGTGGGGGGGGGGGGGGGTGGGGGGGGGGGGGGGTGGGGGGGGGGGGGGGTGGGGGGGGGGGGGGGTGGGGGGGGGGGGGGGTGGGGGGGGGGGGGGGTGGGGGGGGGGGGGGGTGGGGGGGGGGGGGGGTGGGGGGGGGGGGGGGTGGGGGGGGGGGGGGGTGGGGGGGGGGGGGGGTGGGGGGGGGGGGGGGTGGGGGGGGGGGGGGGTGGGGGGGGGGGGGGGTGGGGGGGGGGGGGGGTGGGGGGGGGGGGGGGTGGGGGGGGGGGGGGGTGGGGGGGGGGGGGGGTGGGGGGGGGGGGGGGTGGGGGGGGGGGGGGGTGGGGGGGGGGGGGGGTGGGGGGGGGGGGGGGTGGGGGGGGGGGGGGGTGGGGGGGGGGGGGGGTGGGGGGGGGGGGGGGTGGGGGGGGGGGGGGGTGGGGGGGGGGGGGGGTGGGGGGGGGGGGGGGTGGGGGGGGGGGGGGGTGGGGGGGGGGGGGGGTGGGGGGGGGGGGGGGTGGGGGGGGGGGGGGGTGGGGGGGGGGGGGGGTGGGGGGGGGGGGGGGTGGGGGGGGGGGGGGGTGGGGGGGGGGGGGGGTGGGGGGGGGGGGGGGTGGGGGGGGGGGGGGGTGGGGGGGGGGGGGGGTGGGGGGGGGGGGGGGTGGGGGGGGGGGGGGGTGGGGGGGGGGGGGGGTGGGGGGGGGGGGGGGTGGGGGGGGGGGGGGGTGGGGGGGGGGGGGGGTGGGGGGGGGGGGGGGTGGGGGGGGGGGGGGGTGGGGGGGGGGGGGGGTGGGGGGGGGGGGGGGTGGGGGGGGGGGGGGGTGGGGGGGGGGGGGGGTGGGGGGGGGGGGGGGTGGGGGGGGGGGGGGGTGGGGGGGGGGGGGGGTGGGGGGGGGGGGGGGTGGGGGGGGGGGGGGGTGGGGGGGGGGGGGGGTGGGGGGGGGGGGGGGTGGGGGGGGGGGGGGGTGGGGGGGGGGGGGGGTGGGGGGGGGGGGGGGTGGGGGGGGGGGGGGGTGGGGGGGGGGGGGGGTGGGGGGGGGGGGGGGTGGGGGGGGGGGGGGGTGGGGGGGGGGGGGGGTGGGGGGGGGGGGGGGTGGGGGGGGGGGGGGGTGGGGGGGGGGGGGGGTGGGGGGGGGGGGGGGTGGGGGGGGGGGGGGGTGGGGGGGGGGGGGGGTGGGGGGGGGGGGGGGTGGGGGGGGGGGGGGGTGGGGGGGGGGGGGGGTGGGGGGGGGGGGGGGTGGGGGGGGGGGGGGGTGGGGGGGGGGGGGGGTGGGGGGGGGGGGGGGTGGGGGGGGGGGGGGGTGGGGGGGGGGGGGGGTGGGGGGGGGGGGGGGTGGGGGGGGGGGGGGGTGGGGGGGGGGGGGGGTGGGGGGGGGGGGGGGTGGGGGGGGGGGGGGGTGGGGGGGGGGGGGGGTGGGGGGGGGGGGGGGTGGGGGGGGGGGGGGGTGGGGGGGGGGGGGGGTGGGGGGGGGGGGGGGTGGGGGGGGGGGGGGGTGGGGGGGGGGGGGGGTGGGGGGGGGGGGGGGTGGGGGGGGGGGGGGGTGGGGGGGGGGGGGGGTGGGGGGGGGGGGGGGTGGGGGGGGGGGGGGGTGGGGGGGGGGGGGGGTGGGGGGGGGGGGGGGTGGGGGGGGGGGGGGGTGGGGGGGGGGGGGGGTGGGGGGGGGGGGGGGTGGGGGGGGGGGGGGGTGGGGGGGGGGGGGGGTGGGGGGGGGGGGGGGTGGGGGGGGGGGGGGGTGGGGGGGGGGGGGGGTGGGGGGGGGGGGGGGTGGGGGGGGGGGGGGGTGGGGGGGGGGGGGGGTGGGGGGGGGGGGGGGTGGGGGGGGGGGGGGGTGGGGGGGGGGGGGGGTGGGGGGGGGGGGGGGTGGGGGGGGGGGGGGGTGGGGGGGGGGGGGGGTGGGGGGGGGGGGGGGTGGGGGGGGGGGGGGGTGGGGGGGGGGGGGGGTGGGGGGGGGGGGGGGTGGGGGGGGGGGGGGGTGGGGGGGGGGGGGGGTGGGGGGGGGGGGGGGTGGGGGGGGGGGGGGGTGGGGGGGGGGGGGGGTGGGGGGGGGGGGGGGTGGGGGGGGGGGGGGGTGGGGGGGGGGGGGGGTGGGGGGGGGGGGGGGTGGGGGGGGGGGGGGGTGGGGGGGGGGGGGGGTGGGGGGGGGGGGGGGTGGGGGGGGGGGGGGGTGGGGGGGGGGGGGGGTGGGGGGGGGGGGGGGTGGGGGGGGGGGGGGGTGGGGGGGGGGGGGGGTGGGGGGGGGGGGGGGTGGGGGGGGGGGGGGGTGGGGGGGGGGGGGGGTGGGGGGGGGGGGGGGTGGGGGGGGGGGGGGGTGGGGGGGGGGGGGGGTGGGGGGGGGGGGGGGTGGGGGGGGGGGGGGGTGGGGGGGGGGGGGGGTGGGGGGGGGGGGGGGTGGGGGGGGGGGGGGGTGGGGGGGGGGGGGGGTGGGGGGGGGGGGGGGTGGGGGGGGGGGGGGGTGGGGGGGGGGGGGGGTGGGGGGGGGGGGGGGTGGGGGGGGGGGGGGGTGGGGGGGGGGGGGGGTGGGGGGGGGGGGGGGTGGGGGGGGGGGGGGGTGGGGGGGGGGGGGGGTGGGGGGGGGGGGGGGTGGGGGGGGGGGGGGGTGGGGGGGGGGGGGGGTGGGGGGGGGGGGGGGTGGGGGGGGGGGGGGGTGGGGGGGGGGGGGGGTGGGGGGGGGGGGGGGTGGGGGGGGGGGGGGGTGGGGGGGGGGGGGGGTGGGGGGGGGGGGGGGTGGGGGGGGGGGGGGGTGGGGGGGGGGGGGGGTGGGGGGGGGGGGGGGTGGGGGGGGGGGGGGGTGGGGGGGGGGGGGGGTGGGGGGGGGGGGGGGTGGGGGGGGGGGGGGGTGGGGGGGGGGGGGGGTGGGGGGGGGGGGGGGTGGGGGGGGGGGGGGGTGGGGGGGGGGGGGGGTGGGGGGGGGGGGGGGTGGGGGGGGGGGGGGGTGGGGGGGGGGGGGGGTGGGGGGGGGGGGGGGTGGGGGGGGGGGGGGGTGGGGGGGGGGGGGGGTGGGGGGGGGGGGGGGTGGGGGGGGGGGGGGGTGGGGGGGGGGGGGGGTGGGGGGGGGGGGGGGTGGGGGGGGGGGGGGGTGGGGGGGGGGGGGGGTGGGGGGGGGGGGGGGTGGGGGGGGGGGGGGGTGGGGGGGGGGGGGGGTGGGGGGGGGGGGGGGTGGGGGGGGGGGGGGGTGGGGGGGGGGGGGGGTGGGGGGGGGGGGGGGTGGGGGGGGGGGGGGGTGGGGGGGGGGGGGGGTGGGGGGGGGGGGGGGTGGGGGGGGGGGGGGGTGGGGGGGGGGGGGGGTGGGGGGGGGGGGGGGTGGGGGGGGGGGGGGGTGGGGGGGGGGGGGGGTGGGGGGGGGGGGGGGTGGGGGGGGGGGGGGGTGGGGGGGGGGGGGGGTGGGGGGGGGGGGGGGTGGGGGGGGGGGGGGGTGGGGGGGGGGGGGGGTGGGGGGGGGGGGGGGTGGGGGGGGGGGGGGGTGGGGGGGGGGGGGGGTGGGGGGGGGGGGGGGTGGGGGGGGGGGGGGGTGGGGGGGGGGGGGGGTGGGGGGGGGGGGGGGTGGGGGGGGGGGGGGGTGGGGGGGGGGGGGGGTGGGGGGGGGGGGGGGTGGGGGGGGGGGGGGGTGGGGGGGGGGGGGGGTGGGGGGGGGGGGGGGTGGGGGGGGGGGGGGGTGGGGGGGGGGGGGGGTGGGGGGGGGGGGGGGTGGGGGGGGGGGGGGGTGGGGGGGGGGGGGGGTGGGGGGGGGGGGGGGTGGGGGGGGGGGGGGGTGGGGGGGGGGGGGGGTGGGGGGGGGGGGGGGTGGGGGGGGGGGGGGGTGGGGGGGGGGGGGGGTGGGGGGGGGGGGGGGTGGGGGGGGGGGGGGGTGGGGGGGGGGGGGGGTGGGGGGGGGGGGGGGTGGGGGGGGGGGGGGGTGGGGGGGGGGGGGGGTGGGGGGGGGGGGGGGTGGGGGGGGGGGGGGGTGGGGGGGGGGGGGGGTGGGGGGGGGGGGGGGTGGGGGGGGGGGGGGGTGGGGGGGGGGGGGGGTGGGGGGGGGGGGGGGTGGGGGGGGGGGGGGGTGGGGGGGGGGGGGGGTGGGGGGGGGGGGGGGTGGGGGGGGGGGGGGGTGGGGGGGGGGGGGGGTGGGGGGGGGGGGGGGTGGGGGGGGGGGGGGGTGGGGGGGGGGGGGGGTGGGGGGGGGGGGGGGTGGGGGGGGGGGGGGGTGGGGGGGGGGGGGGGTGGGGGGGGGGGGGGGTGGGGGGGGGGGGGGGTGGGGGGGGGGGGGGGTGGGGGGGGGGGGGGGTGGGGGGGGGGGGGGGTGGGGGGGGGGGGGGGTGGGGGGGGGGGGGGGTGGGGGGGGGGGGGGGTGGGGGGGGGGGGGGGTGGGGGGGGGGGGGGGTGGGGGGGGGGGGGGGTGGGGGGGGGGGGGGGTGGGGGGGGGGGGGGGTGGGGGGGGGGGGGGGTGGGGGGGGGGGGGGGTGGGGGGGGGGGGGGGTGGGGGGGGGGGGGGGTGGGGGGGGGGGGGGGTGGGGGGGGGGGGGGGTGGGGGGGGGGGGGGGTGGGGGGGGGGGGGGGTGGGGGGGGGGGGGGGTGGGGGGGGGGGGGGGTGGGGGGGGGGGGGGGTGGGGGGGGGGGGGGGTGGGGGGGGGGGGGGGTGGGGGGGGGGGGGGGTGGGGGGGGGGGGGGGTGGGGGGGGGGGGGGGTGGGGGGGGGGGGGGGTGGGGGGGGGGGGGGGTGGGGGGGGGGGGGGGTGGGGGGGGGGGGGGGTGGGGGGGGGGGGGGGTGGGGGGGGGGGGGGGTGGGGGGGGGGGGGGGTGGGGGGGGGGGGGGGTGGGGGGGGGGGGGGGTGGGGGGGGGGGGGGGTGGGGGGGGGGGGGGGTGGGGGGGGGGGGGGGTGGGGGGGGGGGGGGGTGGGGGGGGGGGGGGGTGGGGGGGGGGGGGGGTGGGGGGGGGGGGGGGTGGGGGGGGGGGGGGGTGGGGGGGGGGGGGGGTGGGGGGGGGGGGGGGTGGGGGGGGGGGGGGGTGGGGGGGGGGGGGGGTGGGGGGGGGGGGGGGTGGGGGGGGGGGGGGGTGGGGGGGGGGGGGGGTGGGGGGGGGGGGGGGTGGGGGGGGGGGGGGGTGGGGGGGGGGGGGGGTGGGGGGGGGGGGGGGTGGGGGGGGGGGGGGGTGGGGGGGGGGGGGGGTGGGGGGGGGGGGGGGTGGGGGGGGGGGGGGGTGGGGGGGGGGGGGGGTGGGGGGGGGGGGGGGTGGGGGGGGGGGGGGGTGGGGGGGGGGGGGGGTGGGGGGGGGGGGGGGTGGGGGGGGGGGGGGGTGGGGGGGGGGGGGGGTGGGGGGGGGGGGGGGTGGGGGGGGGGGGGGGTGGGGGGGGGGGGGGGTGGGGGGGGGGGGGGGTGGGGGGGGGGGGGGGTGGGGGGGGGGGGGGGTGGGGGGGGGGGGGGGTGGGGGGGGGGGGGGGTGGGGGGGGGGGGGGGTGGGGGGGGGGGGGGGTGGGGGGGGGGGGGGGTGGGGGGGGGGGGGGGTGGGGGGGGGGGGGGGTGGGGGGGGGGGGGGGTGGGGGGGGGGGGGGGTGGGGGGGGGGGGGGGTGGGGGGGGGGGGGGGTGGGGGGGGGGGGGGGTGGGGGGGGGGGGGGGTGGGGGGGGGGGGGGGTGGGGGGGGGGGGGGGTGGGGGGGGGGGGGGGTGGGGGGGGGGGGGGGTGGGGGGGGGGGGGGGTGGGGGGGGGGGGGGGTGGGGGGGGGGGGGGGTGGGGGGGGGGGGGGGTGGGGGGGGGGGGGGGTGGGGGGGGGGGGGGGTGGGGGGGGGGGGGGGTGGGGGGGGGGGGGGGTGGGGGGGGGGGGGGGTGGGGGGGGGGGGGGGTGGGGGGGGGGGGGGGTGGGGGGGGGGGGGGGTGGGGGGGGGGGGGGGTGGGGGGGGGGGGGGGTGGGGGGGGGGGGGGGTGGGGGGGGGGGGGGGTGGGGGGGGGGGGGGGTGGGGGGGGGGGGGGGTGGGGGGGGGGGGGGGTGGGGGGGGGGGGGGGTGGGGGGGGGGGGGGGTGGGGGGGGGGGGGGGTGGGGGGGGGGGGGGGTGGGGGGGGGGGGGGGTGGGGGGGGGGGGGGGTGGGGGGGGGGGGGGGTGGGGGGGGGGGGGGGTGGGGGGGGGGGGGGGTGGGGGGGGGGGGGGGTGGGGGGGGGGGGGGGTGGGGGGGGGGGGGGGTGGGGGGGGGGGGGGGTGGGGGGGGGGGGGGGTGGGGGGGGGGGGGGGTGGGGGGGGGGGGGGGTGGGGGGGGGGGGGGGTGGGGGGGGGGGGGGGTGGGGGGGGGGGGGGGTGGGGGGGGGGGGGGGTGGGGGGGGGGGGGGGTGGGGGGGGGGGGGGGTGGGGGGGGGGGGGGGTGGGGGGGGGGGGGGGTGGGGGGGGGGGGGGGTGGGGGGGGGGGGGGGTGGGGGGGGGGGGGGGTGGGGGGGGGGGGGGGTGGGGGGGGGGGGGGGTGGGGGGGGGGGGGGGTGGGGGGGGGGGGGGGTGGGGGGGGGGGGGGGTGGGGGGGGGGGGGGGTGGGGGGGGGGGGGGGTGGGGGGGGGGGGGGGTGGGGGGGGGGGGGGGTGGGGGGGGGGGGGGGTGGGGGGGGGGGGGGGTGGGGGGGGGGGGGGGTGGGGGGGGGGGGGGGTGGGGGGGGGGGGGGGTGGGGGGGGGGGGGGGTGGGGGGGGGGGGGGGTGGGGGGGGGGGGGGGTGGGGGGGGGGGGGGGTGGGGGGGGGGGGGGGTGGGGGGGGGGGGGGGTGGGGGGGGGGGGGGGTGGGGGGGGGGGGGGGTGGGGGGGGGGGGGGGTGGGGGGGGGGGGGGGTGGGGGGGGGGGGGGGTGGGGGGGGGGGGGGGTGGGGGGGGGGGGGGGTGGGGGGGGGGGGGGGTGGGGGGGGGGGGGGGTGGGGGGGGGGGGGGGTGGGGGGGGGGGGGGGTGGGGGGGGGGGGGGGTGGGGGGGGGGGGGGGTGGGGGGGGGGGGGGGTGGGGGGGGGGGGGGGTGGGGGGGGGGGGGGGTGGGGGGGGGGGGGGGTGGGGGGGGGGGGGGGTGGGGGGGGGGGGGGGTGGGGGGGGGGGGGGGTGGGGGGGGGGGGGGGTGGGGGGGGGGGGGGGTGGGGGGGGGGGGGGGTGGGGGGGGGGGGGGGTGGGGGGGGGGGGGGGTGGGGGGGGGGGGGGGTGGGGGGGGGGGGGGGTGGGGGGGGGGGGGGGTGGGGGGGGGGGGGGGTGGGGGGGGGGGGGGGTGGGGGGGGGGGGGGGTGGGGGGGGGGGGGGGTGGGGGGGGGGGGGGGTGGGGGGGGGGGGGGGTGGGGGGGGGGGGGGGTGGGGGGGGGGGGGGGTGGGGGGGGGGGGGGGTGGGGGGGGGGGGGGGTGGGGGGGGGGGGGGGTGGGGGGGGGGGGGGGTGGGGGGGGGGGGGGGTGGGGGGGGGGGGGGGTGGGGGGGGGGGGGGGTGGGGGGGGGGGGGGGTGGGGGGGGGGGGGGGTGGGGGGGGGGGGGGGTGGGGGGGGGGGGGGGTGGGGGGGGGGGGGGGTGGGGGGGGGGGGGGGTGGGGGGGGGGGGGGGTGGGGGGGGGGGGGGGTGGGGGGGGGGGGGGGTGGGGGGGGGGGGGGGTGGGGGGGGGGGGGGGTGGGGGGGGGGGGGGGTGGGGGGGGGGGGGGGTGGGGGGGGGGGGGGGTGGGGGGGGGGGGGGGTGGGGGGGGGGGGGGGTGGGGGGGGGGGGGGGTGGGGGGGGGGGGGGGTGGGGGGGGGGGGGGGTGGGGGGGGGGGGGGGTGGGGGGGGGGGGGGGTGGGGGGGGGGGGGGGTGGGGGGGGGGGGGGGTGGGGGGGGGGGGGGGTGGGGGGGGGGGGGGGTGGGGGGGGGGGGGGGTGGGGGGGGGGGGGGGTGGGGGGGGGGGGGGGTGGGGGGGGGGGGGGGTGGGGGGGGGGGGGGGTGGGGGGGGGGGGGGGTGGGGGGGGGGGGGGGTGGGGGGGGGGGGGGGTGGGGGGGGGGGGGGGTGGGGGGGGGGGGGGGTGGGGGGGGGGGGGGGTGGGGGGGGGGGGGGGTGGGGGGGGGGGGGGGTGGGGGGGGGGGGGGGTGGGGGGGGGGGGGGGTGGGGGGGGGGGGGGGTGGGGGGGGGGGGGGGTGGGGGGGGGGGGGGGTGGGGGGGGGGGGGGGTGGGGGGGGGGGGGGGTGGGGGGGGGGGGGGGTGGGGGGGGGGGGGGGTGGGGGGGGGGGGGGGTGGGGGGGGGGGGGGGTGGGGGGGGGGGGGGGTGGGGGGGGGGGGGGGTGGGGGGGGGGGGGGGTGGGGGGGGGGGGGGGTGGGGGGGGGGGGGGGTGGGGGGGGGGGGGGGTGGGGGGGGGGGGGGGTGGGGGGGGGGGGGGGTGGGGGGGGGGGGGGGTGGGGGGGGGGGGGGGTGGGGGGGGGGGGGGGTGGGGGGGGGGGGGGGTGGGGGGGGGGGGGGGTGGGGGGGGGGGGGGGTGGGGGGGGGGGGGGGTGGGGGGGGGGGGGGGTGGGGGGGGGGGGGGGTGGGGGGGGGGGGGGGTGGGGGGGGGGGGGGGTGGGGGGGGGGGGGGGTGGGGGGGGGGGGGGGTGGGGGGGGGGGGGGGTGGGGGGGGGGGGGGGTGGGGGGGGGGGGGGGTGGGGGGGGGGGGGGGTGGGGGGGGGGGGGGGTGGGGGGGGGGGGGGGTGGGGGGGGGGGGGGGTGGGGGGGGGGGGGGGTGGGGGGGGGGGGGGGTGGGGGGGGGGGGGGGTGGGGGGGGGGGGGGGTGGGGGGGGGGGGGGGTGGGGGGGGGGGGGGGTGGGGGGGGGGGGGGGTGGGGGGGGGGGGGGGTGGGGGGGGGGGGGGGTGGGGGGGGGGGGGGGTGGGGGGGGGGGGGGGTGGGGGGGGGGGGGGGTGGGGGGGGGGGGGGGTGGGGGGGGGGGGGGGTGGGGGGGGGGGGGGGTGGGGGGGGGGGGGGGTGGGGGGGGGGGGGGGTGGGGGGGGGGGGGGGTGGGGGGGGGGGGGGGTGGGGGGGGGGGGGGGTGGGGGGGGGGGGGGGTGGGGGGGGGGGGGGGTGGGGGGGGGGGGGGGTGGGGGGGGGGGGGGGTGGGGGGGGGGGGGGGTGGGGGGGGGGGGGGGTGGGGGGGGGGGGGGGTGGGGGGGGGGGGGGGTGGGGGGGGGGGGGGGTGGGGGGGGGGGGGGGTGGGGGGGGGGGGGGGTGGGGGGGGGGGGGGGTGGGGGGGGGGGGGGGTGGGGGGGGGGGGGGGTGGGGGGGGGGGGGGGTGGGGGGGGGGGGGGGTGGGGGGGGGGGGGGGTGGGGGGGGGGGGGGGTGGGGGGGGGGGGGGGTGGGGGGGGGGGGGGGTGGGGGGGGGGGGGGGTGGGGGGGGGGGGGGGTGGGGGGGGGGGGGGGTGGGGGGGCGGGGGGGTGGGGGGGGTGGGGGGTGCGGGGGGGGGCGGGGGTGGGGGGGGGGGGGTGTGGGGGGCGGGGGGGGTGGGGGGGGGGGGGGGTGGGGGGGGGGGGGGGGGGGGGGGGGGGGGGGTGGGGGGGGGGGGGTGGCCCTCCAGATGTGATGGACTACAGTTCCCATAATCCCCTGCCAACATCATGCTGGCAGGGATGAAGGGAACTGTAGTCCATAACATCTGGAGGGCCACGAGTTTGACACCTATGGACTAGTCCACCATCCTGTCTCACACAGCGGCCAATCAGTCCCTCTGGAGGGTCTACAAGAGGGCATAGAGGCTGAGGACTTCCTCCCCCCTCCCCCTCCCCATTAATAATCCAGCCGTTCCTTCCCTGTGTGGCCGACACCGCATTGTCCATCCTACAAGAACATCACAACCTCTCCACGCCCGCTCTTGCCCTGCCTTATGCATGATTATTCATTCTTCTCAACAAACTGGAGCAAAAATGCTGACTGAGGAATGTGTGAATTTTAAGGGTGATAAAGAGGGTGCCCCCCTGGGGTGAGACACCAGGCTTTAGATGGACCATGTGTGGAATCTTTCCTGGGGAGGGGTTCATCTCACTCAATTATTGGGGAGGTGGGCATTTTCGCATGCAAAGGCTCCCATGAAATGTAAAAGGCTCAAAGGCATGTCACATGATCCAGTGGTGGGATCCAAAATTTTTAGTAACAGGTTCCCATGGTGGTGGGATTCAAACTGTGTCGTAGCACCAATGGGGCTGGGCGGGGCACGACGGGGGCGTGGCCGGGCATTCCGGGGGCGGGGCATTAATAATTTCTCTGTTACTGTAAAAAACTCTTACTGTAAAAAAAAAGTTCCTAATTTCCAGCTGGTATCTTTCTGTCCATAATTTAAACTCATTATAGCAAGTCCTATCGTCTACTACCAACAGAAATAACGACTTCTCCTCTAATTGACTGCCTATCAAATACTTTTGTGTGTGTGTGTGTGTGTGTGTTCTGTGTAGATAACCCTCTGTCCCTGGCCTGCATAGGCTAGGCTGGCCCAGTCTCATCGGATCTCGAAAATTACGCCGGGTCGATTTTGTCAGACTACACAGGGAGGCCATTGAAATCCACAAACACCAAGAAAACGTCAACAAGAAGGAAGAGGCTCTGAGAATTAACAAAACTTGGCTTCCAGAACTTAAAAACACCAGAATCAAAGGCCAAGGGCATGCTAGGTTCATGGACAATGAACTCCACCCAGACATAGGTGGAGTTTGCATTCACTAAGACTGTTGCTGCTGCACAAATGCAAATGCAAATCACTCCCTCAACTGAAAACCCCCACCCACAATACAATGCAGGTCGTTTCCCCACTTACCGTCTGCTGCGCGCTACTCTCCCCAAGTAGCGCAGGGTCCCGCGGCACTCCCCACTACAGGGGCGGCGACAACGCAGCTGCCCCGACACTGCCGCTCTTGCGCCCCCTCAGCGCGCGTCATTCCTGGCGCTCCTCAAAACGGTGCCTTTTGATGACCCCGCGCAGAGCGCAGGGTCGTGGGGAAGCCTGGGAGCGCGGCAGAAATGACGAGCGCTGAGAGTAGCGCGCAGCAAAGGGGGGTCGAGGTAAGTGGGGAAACGACTGTAGTCAACCACACCTTTGCATAGCAAGTTCCACCCAAACACTTACTGATTGGTTTGCTACCCTGGGACATGGACAATATATACCCCAAACATTCCCTTCTCCCTGGACACAATGTGTAACAGACTTCCCTCTGTGATAACACATCTGAAGATGCCAGCCACAGACGCAGGCGAAACGTCAGAAAAAAGATCTACCAGGCTACAGCCACACAGCCCAGAAAGCCCACAACAACTAGAGACAATTTTGTTTATCACTTGGATGGGAGACCACAAAGGAAATCCGGCAATGGCAAACCCACTTCTATATGACTTTTGCCCAGTTTCATAAAGAGTGTTCTCTCCACTGCCCCCGGAAGGCTATCAATAGAATTATAGTCCGACAGCATACATTCAGCGGGGTGGGCAGAGGTGGGGTCCAGCAGGTTCTCACCAGTTCCCGAGAGTGGGTTACTAATTATTTGTGTGTGCCGAGAGGGGGTGACTAATTGGGTCCGCTTTTCCACCTCCACGCCCTCGCCTCCCCGAGAGGCATCCTGCCTTTGGACATGAAGGTTCCATATGGCAATTGCGACTAATAATGTCACTCCCTGAACTGGGTTAATCCCTTTCAGGTACAGCAATTCATGGATTCTCAGCCTTTCGTACCTTTTCTCTCACCAGTCTCTGTCAAAGAACCTGTGTGTTTCACCTTTGCTGTGTTCAGATTTGTGAGTTGGGGCATTTTCTATAATGTGATGATGATTTAGAAATGACCTGGTGCAAAAAAAAATTGGGGGGTTGTGGTGGGGTGGCTGCCCATGGGGGGGCATCCAACTCAGGTTTTGCCCAGGGCTCAGGTTTGCCTAGGTACACTTCTGCCCCCCTTGCTGAGGGGGGCTGGCGAGGGAGCCTGTTACTAAAATTTTTGGATCCCACCACTGGGGGTGAGGGGGAGAAGAACCAGACACCCCTCCTTAATTCAGCCAAAATCGCAGTAGGGGAGAAATCTGGACATTTATTTGTTGATTTCAAAAGTATATCCCACTCTATCTCTGCAGGGCTCACTGGTCGCACAGACATTCTCAGCTCTCGCTGCTTCTTTTACTTTGATAAGCACAAGCCAAAGTGTGAGGCTTGTGCACAGTTACTAAGGCTGAACAGCTCCAATTTCAGATAAAACAAAACTTTATCTTTAAGCACATAAGAAAATATCAGTCTATGCATAAAATTGTACAGCAAAAGACTACAACTTCTGAGCACAGGAAAATCAAACCGCATGGGTCCTGTACCATAAGAACATAAGAACAAGCCAGCTGGATCAGACCAGAGTCCATCTAGTCCAGCACTCTGCTACTCACAGTGGCCCACCAGGTGCCTTTGGGAGCTCACAGGCAGGATGTGAAAGCAATGGCCTTCTGCTGCTGCTGCTGCTGCTGCTGCTGCTCCCGATCACCTGGTCTGCTAAGGCATTTGCAATCTCAGATCAAGGAGGATCAAGATTAGTAGCCATAGATCGACTTCTCCTCCATAAATCTGTCCAAGCCCTTTTTAAAGCTATCCAGGAGGTGGTACCAACTCCATTATCTTTTATTTATCTCCATTTTCTTTTATGTACACTGAGAGCATATGCACCGGAGACAAATTCCTTGTGTGTCCAATCACACTTGGCCAATAAAGATTCTATTCTATTCTATTCTATTCTATTCTATTCTATTCTATTCTATTCTATTCTATTCTATTCTATTCATTAGCTGCCGATCGAGCACCAGATAATATATCAGTGTGTTGGTATTAACCTTTAAGGTTGTGACAGGTCTTAGACCTGCATACCTGGCTCTCCCTGTATTGCCCCACCACATCTCTCCACTCGTTGGAGGGGAACCTGCTGGAGATCCCTAGCCCAAAGGATGTCTGGCTGGCTTCTTCAAGAGCCAGGACTTCCTCAGCCCTGCCCCCTACCTGGTAGAATAAGCTCCCCAGTGTGATCAGGGCCCTGCAGGACTTGAACGAGTTTGACAGGGTCTGAAAGATGGAGCTTTTCCACCAGGTATTCCCATGTAGCCACCTGGCCTGACCTGTTATTATCGTTGGCCTCCCGTAGGTACAGTAGAGGGGTGGGTTTTCACCATCAGTGGTTGTTTTTACTATTTATTGTTTGTTTATTTATGATCTGATTATACTGTGTTGTTTGCCACCCTGAGCTCTGTTGGGGAGGGCAGGATATAAATAAAAACATAAATAAATAAAAATATTTCTCCAGATCTAAAACTTAGATGTTAACAAGAGAGGCAGAGAGATCTTAACCACTCCAGGGTTGTTGTTCAAACTCTCTCAATCTAGGTTTTACCTTCTCTGTCTGGAGAAGAGGAACAAGACAGGTCGCACGATGAAAACATTTTCATGAGCTCTTTGGTAGTGAATGTATCTAGATTTCAATTTAATATCCATACATCACAAAACGCCCTTGTAATCTCATGTATGTGGGTACGACCACTAAAGCTATTAAGACTGGAATACACGAGTATAAATCTTGCAGTAATTTGGGAAGGTCGCCAGTACGGGCAGTAAAACATTTCAAAACATTTGGACACTTCGAGCAGCAGCTGAAGAAGGTGTTTGTGTGTGTGTGTATCTGTGTGTGTGTTACAGACATTACTGCTTCTACAACAGAAACAGATTGTTTGCTATTATGAAAGAGAACCATGCCAGATCTTCACTCTGAAAACACCAAATACCAGATCTTCACTTTGATGCCACAGGGTCAACATGAAGAATTAAATTGGACTTCCTTTTTGCAAGGTTTTCTTGCACCTTGACTTTAGGCATATTGATTGTGTACTGAATTGTCCTTGGAGAGGATAGGCGATTACTACATAACTCACTCCACGGATGTCTGGAATTTTCTCTAAGCAAGGAGTTTCTCATTTATGCTGATTTGGCTCTCTTTACCTTTGGGCAGAACATTTCTCCAGTCTCTAGACGACATTGTTAGGTGTCACATACATATATTGATCTATTGAGTCTGACTTGGTAGCGTGTTTTATTCCTGTTTGGAGATTATACACATACATACATACATACATACATACATACATACATACATACATACATACAGAGAGAGAGAGAGAGAGAAAGAGAGAGAGATATGAACACACACAAACACACACATACATTCATTGTTACATACACAACTGTTACATGCACAACACACACACATTTTACACACATACAATGTATGTGTGTGCGTAACAACTGTTAGATCTCATTTCATTTTATAAATACTGTTTTTCAGCAATTTGATGCTCTATTTTCTAGGCTACATGCCCAATATCTCCTACAGATGTGAGCTTGCAAGAGAACTTCGTAGTATGTAAATGCCGATTTCAAGAACCCCTCTAATTTCCAGCTTGATAGCAAATTTGCAACATTTGTTTCTCGTGGGGAGATCTCTAGGAAATACGAGTAGATCTTTTTGATTAACCCGCTTCAACATTAATGAGCTTTTCCTCTTTCCTTTTCTGCCTTCTTTGTATTTCTATAGGACATATCAAATCTATTGTTTTTATACTGTTTTACAGAACTTGCTCCATGTCATTTGTACTGAAGCAGAATTGGTAGATTTAGATAAACTGTGACTTTGTAACGTGGTTAGTTTCAGAGGGCGGCCACTTTGGTCTGAAGCTGAAAAGCTCAATTCGGGTCCAGTGGCGCCTTAGAGACCAAAATGGTTTAAGGGGTAAGAGCTTTCAGATCGGACAGAGGGAAGTTTGATATAGAAAGCTTATACCCTGAAATTCTTAGAAACGTATACATTTAGAGCTGGAAGGGTCACCCAGTCTGACTCTCTGTACCATGAAGGAAATTAACCGTTAATTTTCCCCACTCCTTCAGTGACCTCTGCTCTATATTTATTTATTTTATTTATTTATTATTAATTTTATATACCGCCCTCCCCCTGAGGGCTCAGGGCAGTTCACAACAAGGTTAAAACATACATTAAAACATAATTTAAATACCAATTACATAAAAACAGAACTCATTTAAAAATGTGGATGGCGTCTGGCTACCCCCCTCCCCCCCTTGTGCCCACGGGAGGCCAGATGACATGGTAGATGTATTTTTAACCAGGCTGGCCAAACATGCCTGGCCGGGAATTTCAAGGTCGACGATCTTCGCGAGATGCTCGCTTGGAAAGCTCTGTAAAGTCCGCGGAACCCTGATCTCCCTAGGGGAGCCTGTTCCACCAGGTAGGGAGCCCAGGGGCTGAAAAGGCCCTGCTTACCCTGCGTCAGAGGAGCCAGCCCTGATCATTTTTTGGGCCAGGGATCACGAGTAGGTCCTCCTCCGAGGAGCGGAGGGGCCTACCGGGGCAATATGGGGAGAGGCAGTC
The DNA here is from genome assembly GCF_021028975.2 of Sphaerodactylus townsendi. Lineage (NCBI taxonomy): Eukaryota > Metazoa > Chordata > Lepidosauria > Squamata > Sphaerodactylidae > Sphaerodactylus > Sphaerodactylus townsendi. The sequence goes on from NC_059426.1 coordinate 181,693,862, forward strand.
CCTCAGGTATGCAGGTCCGAGACCGCGGACGGCTTTGAAGGTCAAAACCAACCCTTTAAACGTAATCCGGAACTCAATCGGCAGCCCAGAGGAAGGCCAAAAAAAAAAACACCCTCCAAGAACCCTGACCAATCTGGCCTGGAGGAGAATTCCTTCCTGACCCCAAAGTGATGATCAATCAGCCATGTGATGTGACTGACCTCAGTTAGGACCAGAGCTTTTACAACTCTGGCCTCGGCCTGGAGGAACGCTCTACCTACTCCCATCAGGGTCCCGCGGGACTTGAAAAAGTTCCGCAGGACCCGTAAAACAGAGCTGTTCCACCAGGCATTTGGTGGAGGCCGTCGCATCAATTGGCCTCCAACATCATGTCAGCCGGTCTCTCCTCAGGAAACGAGGGAGGTTTGTGAGGAATGCCGCTGGCTACAGGGTTTAGTGGACTGTATTTTAATGTATTTTGTTGTAATGTATTTTATTTTAATGCATTTAATTGTAATGTATTTACTTTAATCTGTATTTTAATGCATTTTATTAACGTATTTCATTTTAGTCAATTGAATGAAGGCCGCTCTGAGCCCCACGGGGGAGAGCAGCATATAAGTTTGATGAAATAAAATAAACAAATAAATAAATAAGGTCTAAGAGCGCGGTGAAGGGCTAGTCTTTAAAGCGCCACTGGACTCCAACGTAATACACAGCGTATTTACAGTACTGAAGAAGACAAAATCCCAACTGTGTTTAATGTTTTGGACTAAATGAGAAGGTGGCAAAGATGAGTGGGCTGTTCTCAAAGTAGGTAAATGATAAATACTTTTTTGCTCATTTGTACATCTATTATCTATATTGGCTTACTTATTTATTTTACTTATTTATTTTTATTTATTATTTAAATTTATAGACCGCCCAGTCCCCAAGGGGCTCTGGGCGGTGCACAACATCATCCATGTACAATATATAACAAGGGTCACAATAGTGACCATATGTACTAAAATTCATTAAAACCATGTAAACAGCGGTCAAAAACAATAACAACAAAAATGGCGTCCTGCAACCCAATTCCTTTAAAAACCACCCCAGAAAGAAGGGAGCGACCAAACTCCTCCCTAAAAATAGCAATAAATATGCAAGAACAGATTATAAAAATAGGGAGCAAGAGAGCCAGGGAGCAAAGCAAAGAAGGGGGGCGGGGGGCGCACCTCAGCGACTGGACGCTCCAAAGGTCCGGCGGAACAACTCAGTCTTACAGGCCCTGCGGAATTCACCAAGGTCCCGCAGGGCCCGGACAGCTGGCCATTACTGGCCATTTAGGACTGGGGAAAGTATTTTTATCAGGTTACGGTTGCTTAGTGTTGAACGTATTACATTGTTCATATTAAAATGTACTTTAGTTTCCGCATTCATGCATTTTTGGAGCTTGATCAATGGTGGTTGCCAACGGAGGGGCACTGATAGCCCCTCAAGACTTGCCAATACCAGTGGCTGGCTCGTCAAAAGGCTGTCGCCCAGTCCTTCCAGAGGGAGAGGCAGTGCAGTGTAGTGGTTAAGAGCAGCAGACTCTAATCTGGAGAACCAAGTTTGATTATCCACTCCTCCGCATGCACGGTGGACTCCAATCTGGAGAACTGGGTTTGATTCCCCACTCCTCCAGCTGAGACTCCTTATGGTTGAGAAAAGAAAGGTATAAATCCAAACTCTTCTTCTCCCTGTATTGTCGAAGGCTTTCACAGCCAGATTCAACTGGTTGTGGTGGGTTTTCCAGGCTGTCGGCCACACAGCCCGGAAAACCCACCACAACCAGTCTTCTTCTCCCTTTCTTCCACATGAAGCCTGCTGTGTGACCTTGGGCCAGATACAGCTCTCTCAGAACTCTCTCAGCCCCACCTACCTCACAAGATGTCGGCTGTGGGGAGAGGAAGGGAATGAGATTGCACGTCACTTTAAGGCTTCTTAAAGGTAGAGAACAGCAGGGTATAAAATAAAGTCTTATATTTATCCACAGGAAGTAAAAATACTTCATTTCCTTTCCAGTCACAACCACTCGGCCTGTGGCATCCCTTCCTGGAAAACAAAGCCTTGGTCACCCTCACTTGGGGCTACAATACATTCCCACAAGGGGGCCTCTGATGCCAAGTCAAAGTCTCTTGCCAAAATCACCCAGTATCTACCGCCCATTTCCCCAGCCCAAGTCATCAGCGCAAAGGGCCCAACAGGTTAGCTCTCCATTATGCGAGATTATTTCTTTCCGCATTCCAAACGCTTTTTTTTTTAAGCTGAGTTTTTTGTTTAAATCAAAGTCAATAAAAATGTCCCATATAGCACCCGGCATTAAATTTTTAAAAAAAATGCTGAAGATTCATTGCTGCGAGAAGAGCACAATTCCTCTTCTGCACGACTTTCCTATTACAGATTGAGATCCCCGGGAGGTCGACAGAAGACTGCTTCCCACAATAAATTTTGTGGGCCCTGGAAGCAGCCCAACTTTCCCCGGGCACTGACCCAGCAAGGAGACACGTAATGTGTGAACTGGCGCATCAGAGACACGGCCAGCTTCCATTCTCTCAGGGGAGCGGTGGAACAAAAGGACCGCTTGTACGGCTTGGCCTCTCGACGTGGTGGTTCAATCCTGGATACTGACAAGGGCCGATTGGGAGTCATTAGAACAGCTTCTTGTGTTCCCTGCTGCATAAACGAGGGCAGGTTGCCAGAGCCAGGGGCACCCAATGGGTGCCAGTCATTTAGTCTCTTAGCCCAAAGTCAACAGGGAATCCCCCAGATCCCATTCCCCCAGTGACCTCAGAACTTCGCCCACAACTTTTTGGGGGCTACGTTCAAATGATATTGACGAGCTGGAACAGGTCCAAAGTAGGGCAACCAAAATGGTCAAAGGTCTGGAATCCATGCCCTACGAGGAGAGACTTAGGGAGCTGGGGATGTTTTGTTTGGTGAAGAACATAAGAAAATAAGAACAAGCCAGCTGGATCAGACCAGAGTCCATCTAGTCCAGCTCTCTGCTACTCACAGTGGCCCACCAGGTGCCTTTGGGAGCTCACATGCAGGATGTGAAAGCAATGGCCTTCTGCGGCTATTGCTCCCGATCACCTGGTCTGTTAAGGCATTTGCAATCTCAGATCAAAGAGGATCAAGATTGGTAGCCATAGATCGACTTCTCCATAAATCTGTCCAAGCCCCTTTGAAAGCTATCCAGGTGAGTGGCCATCACCACCTCCTGTGGCAGCATATTCCAAACACCAATCACACGTGGCGTGAAGAAGTGCTTCCTTTGATTAGTCCTAATTCTTCCCCCCAGCATTTTCAATGAATGCCCCCTGGTTCTATGTTTAGATATGTTTAATGTTTAGATATTTCAAGGGACATCATGTTGGTGAGGGAGCAAGCTTGTTTTCTGCTCCTCCAAAGACTAGGACCAGGGGTCTTGGGTTCAAGGAGAGGGAAAGGAGATTCCACCTAAACATCAGGAAAAAAATATCCTGACAGTAAGGGCTGTTTGACAGTGGAATGCGCTGCCTCGGAGGGTGGTGGAGTCTCCTTCTTTGGAGGTTTTTCAACAGAGGGCTGGATGGCCATCTGTCAGGAGTGCTTTGATTATGTGCTCCTGCATTGAAAGGGGTTGGACTTGATGACCCTTGGGGGTCTCTTCCAACTCTATGTTTCTATGATATGCATCAGAAGTTCTTCCCTCCGCCATGCCAAGCGGAGAAGCAAAATCCCTTCCGCTGGATATTTTGTACGGGAACGATACCAAACTCTTGATCCTTCTCCTGCTAAAAAGTCTCCTTGGAACCCTGCAGTGTTTTCTCCCTTCCCCTTTCAACTTTCAAAAACGACACAGGGACACCCGGCTGGAAAAAGAAACGATGGAACCGCAAACGCCGAGGTCTGGATTAGAAAGGTGCTATTAAGCCTACACTTGTTCGCTATTTAATAGGTACGTGCACGCTTGAGAAATCTTTGCTTCGGCTTTGAGAATAAAAGGGTAATTTAAGGTTGGGGTTCCTCCCCCCCTCCCCCAAAGAAAATGGAACGAGTATGCTAAACAAAGCAGCTAACAGGAGCCATTGTTCAGCCTTTCCAGAAGCTCTTTCAAATGCTTTTAGCTTCCTTCAATTGCCAGAAATACGTCGCTTCACACAGAGAAGGACTCGTTTCCGACAGATCGAGCAACGGAGATCAGGGCTATATTGCGACCGAGGTGTGTGAGAGCTGGGGCGGGGGGGGGGGGGGGGTCCAGCAAAATAAATTTAGGAACAAATGCATTTGACTGGTCGCAAATGGAAGCTTTTCAGTGGACGAGCTACAGACCCAAAGAGGATATCCGGGATGCTGGAAAGGGGGCTGCTAGGAGGCCAACTCTGAATTGGGAAATTCCCGGAGATTTGGAGGCAGGGCCTAGGGAGGGCCGGGTCTGTGGAGGGGAGGGGCCTCATAAGAACATAAGAACGTAAGAACTAGCCTGCTGGATAAGACCAGAGTCCATCTAGTCCACCACTCTGCTACTCGCAGTGGCCCACCAGGTGCCTTTGGGAGCTCACATGCAGGAGGTGAAAGCAATGGCCTTCTGCTGCTGCTCCTGAGCACCTGGTCTGCTAAGGCATTTGCAATCTCAGACCAAGGAGGATCAAGATTGGTAGCCGTAGATCAACTTCTCCATAAATCTGTCCAAGCCCCTTTTAAAGCTATCCAGGTGAGTGGCCATCACCACCTCCTGTGGCAGCATATTCCAAACACCAATCACACGTTGCGTGAAGAAGTGTTTCCTTTTATTAGTCCTAATTCTTCCCCCCAGCATTTTCAATGAATGCCCCCCGGGCCTCAGTGGGAATACAGCACCTCTGGCAACCATGTAGGCCAGTGGTGGCGAACCTTTTCGATACCGAGTGCCCAAATTGCAACCCCAAACCCGCTTATATATCGCAAAGTACCAACACGGCCATTTAACCTGAATGCTGAGGTTTTCGTTTGGAAAAAAAACGGTTGGCTCCGAGGCGTGCGTTACTCGGGAGTAAGCTTGGTGGTAGTCGGTGGCTTTGCTTTGAAGCAACCGTGCAACTCTTCCAATGGGTGAATCACGATCCTAGGAGGGTTTACTCAGAAGCAAGACCCATTGCCAGCATCCGAGCTTTCTCCCAGGCAAAGGATTCCCCTTTAGTTCTTCGCATGAAAATCAGTGGGGCATAGCAGCACTTAACAGGGTTACCTACACTGCTTCCCCAAAACTAGGTCTTAGGTTTAATGCTAATAATCGAGCCCAGCGGCCCAGGCCAGCCGAGATGTGTGTTGGGGGGGGGGGGATTCTGTTTGCATGTGCCCACAGAGCGGGCTCTGCGTGCCATCTCTGGCACCCGTGCCATAGGTTCACCACCACTGATGTAGGCCAATCCCAGCTCCTTAACTCAATAAGATGTTATCTTAGCTGAATTCCCCTTCAAGAAGGTCTCCAGAGAGCCAGAAGATACATTTGCCAATTGGTTCGTTTACATTTTGCCCCAGAGTTCTGGGATAACCAGAGGCAAGATTCTATGTCCCCAACCTGGCGCGTCCATCGATCCATTCGAAAAAAGCCTCTTGATGTCATGGCCTGAGCAAACATGACCCCGATCCATGCCACAAGGGGGCTCTTTATGGCGGCACATTCTCTTAGATTTCTTCCCCCCATCCCAAGATCATCCCTCAAAGAGTGCAGCAGGAATGTGTAGGAGTGGAATCCAGTTCACCAGATAAGAGTCTGTTGCTCAGTTGGAGTCGTGGGGAATCAAGCCCAGTTCTCCAGATTAGAATCCACCACTCAGGCTATCGGGCATGTCTGTGACCCCGGCCACCCCCGATTAAGATCACGGATTCTCAAGAGGCATACCTGCATCCACTAGATAGCACAGTCCAGCACCCATGATACCATAAAGTTTGAGGAACTGGATTGAGGGATTAGAGCACCTTCCTTATGAGGAGAGGCTGCAGCGTTTGGGACTCTTTAGTTAGGAGAGGAGATGTCTGAGGGGGGATATGATTGAAGTCTATACAATTATGCATGGGGTAGAAAATGTTGACAGGGAGACATTTTTCTCTCTTTCTCACAATACAAGAACCAGGGGGCATCCATTGAAAACGCTGGGAGGAAGAATTAGAACTAATAAAAGGAAACACTTCTTCACGCAACATGTGATGGGTGTTTGGAATATGCTGCCACAGGAGGTGGTGATGGCCACTAACCTGGATCGCTTTAAAAGAGGCTTGGACAGATTTATGGAGGAGAAGTCGATCTCTGGCTACCAATCTTGATCCTCCTTGATCTGAGATTGCAAATGCCTTAGCAGACCAGGTGATCGGGAGCAACAGCCGCAGAAGGCCATTGCTTTCACATCCTGCCTGTGAGCTCCCAAAGGCACCTGGTGGGCCACTGCGAGTAGCAGAGAGCTGGACTAGATGAACTCTGGTCTGATCCAGCAGGCTTGTTCTTATGTTCTTATGTTCTAAAGTCTGTTTCTTATGTTCTTTCCAAACTGTCCTCCAGCTTTGCTACCACCCAAACCCTCTGAAGAATGGCAAAAAAAATCCAGGGTAGTGTAAATGGTTCCTTTTTATCCTCACAACAGCCTTTCGGACTGGGTCAGGCTGACGGGAGAGTGAACTCTGTCCCTTAATGAGCTTTGGGGCAGAAAGTGAATTTGAACACAGGTCCCATGGATACTCATTACGCCACACAGGCTCCCATCGACTCTCCTGCCCTGACAGCCCACCCCCGATTGCCCGCTGCTCTCAATCCCAGACCGTCCCCACAGGTGGTTGGTTAGCTTTGTGGAAACGGAATGCGGAAGAGGCTCGCCAGCCACAGCTGAGCAGATGAGCCAAAGAGAAGAAGGACCAGGGCGTGGCCAGTGTGCCAAAGGAGCGGCACGTAAGATGGCCTCCTGGTAGCCCAAGCAACCACCCCCAGACCAGTCCACAGCATTTAAGAACATAAGAACATAAGAACTAGCCTACTGGATCAGACCAGAGTCCATCTAGTCCAGCACTCTGCTACTCACAGTGGCCCACCAGGTGCCTTTGGGAGCTCACGTGCAGGATGTGAAAGCAATGGCCTTCTGCTGCTGCTGCTGCTCCCGAGCACCTGGTCTAGGTCTCTCCTAACCTAGAGAACATAAGAACATAAGGACAAGCCAGCTGGATCAGACCAGAGTCCATCTAGTCCAGCTCTCTGCTACTCGCAGTGGCCCACCAGGTGCCTTTGGGAGCTCACAGGCAGGAGGTGAAAGCAGTGGCCTTCTGCTGCTCCTGCTCCTGAGCACCTGGTCTGCTAAGGCATTTGCAATCTGAGATCAAGGAGGATCTGGATTGGGAGCCAGAGATCAACTTCTCCTCCATAAATCTGTCCAAGTCCCTTTTAAAGCTATCCAGGTTAGTGGCCATCACCACCTCCTGTGGCAGCATATTCCAAACACCAATCACACATTGCGTGAAGAAGTGTTTCCTTTTATGAGTCCTAATTTGCTCCCAGAGAGGCTAGAAGATACTAACAGCATCCCCACCCAACCAGAATGGCTGCTCCCAGTCTTTGGTTTTGCCTTGTTCAGGGGCGTACCACAAAGGGGGACATATGGGGTCAAATGTCCCTGGGCTGCAGCCATTTAGTCACGTGGAGGGGTGGAAAAACTGAAGCGAATGGAGCGGTGGCTGTTCTTCCAAGAGAAGCTCTGCACAGCTCACACACACACACTTCTGGGGAGAGGTGGGGGGCACAGGGGAGGCAAGCAGCAGGAGGGAGGGCGCTGGGGGCAGAATTTCACTGGCATGGGGGGGCGTACTTTCTACTCCTTGCCTCTGGCACTATTTTTTATAGATGCACCCAGTGGTGGGATCCAAAAATTTTAGTAACAGGTTCCCATGGTGGTGGGATTCAAACTGTGGCATAGCGCCAAAGAGGCTGGGCAGGGCACAACGAGGGCGTGGCCAGGCACTCGGGGGCAGGGCATTCCTGGGCAGGGCTGTGGCAAGGACGCAGCCGCTGCGCCGGTCCTTGGGTGGGAAACGAATGCACGCAGGCGCAGGCTGCCACGCACGCCGGTGCACCTCCTGCTAGACTGCTTCAAGTTCTGCGCGCTACTGCTGAGAGGAGGGGCGTAACTAAGGCCAAAATCATGTGGCAAAATCACCCATTAGTAACCCCCTCTCGGCACACACAAATAATGAGTAACCAACTCTCGGGAACCTGTGAGAACCTGCTGGATCCCACCTCTGAATACACCCCTGCCCTTGTTATTTCTTTCTTTCAATGAGAATTTTTATTCATTTTACATATCTAAATAACACATACCCAGACAGATAAAAAAAAGATCCCAATCTAGTTTCCCCGTGTTATTTCAACAGGGCGGCTCAGCCATCACGCTGGCGCTCCGAGATGCTCCGGAGCGAAGGACCGCGACCCACAACACGGGGTCACAACGCCGCTTTCTTCAAGCACGCGTTCAGTCCTCTAAACACTTCGCATTTTTCACCTCTGTTCCCTTTCTAGCCACCGCAAGCGCTGGTGTGAAAAGGTGATGGCTCCACTTCGGCCACCCGGACAGGACATAATTATGATATGACTCGAAGAGGAGGATTTTCCATTCTCCCCGCCGCCCCCCTGGCCCTTGGCATCACTGCTATCGCTGCTTCAGAACATGGAGGTACCATTTTGTGATTTAAAATATTCACAGACAACGCTTTTGCCATACATTCAAAGTCCTCATAGGAAAAGCCATGAATAGACAAACATGAAGGCCCAGTAAATAAAAGATCCATCCAAAGATAATTTGTTTTTAATTTCACCAGTGGAAAAAAACGTAGTATTTAGGGGAGCACTGAAATAAACTCCTATAACATATTTCTCTGTTGGAATGAGTCTTTTTTGTTTTTGGACAAGGTGTTACTCAAAATGTGTAGTGTAAAAAATCCTTACATAAGAAAATCTAGTTCATTAAATGCTCACATCTGTGTACACTGAAGTCATTTTCAAGGCTATATTTATTGCATAAATGGGGCTAATTTTGTCCACGGTTGGTGTACTACAGCGCGTACAACGCCGCAGAGGGGTTCATTCTTTTTGGTGTTATTTAAGGTCAACTTGCTTATTAAATATGCTGCAAAGTCTACTGTGACTGTTAGAAGCTGTCCTTCTCCAAAGAACGAACCTTCTTCTCCTTAGCTTTCGAGAATCAACACTCCCTTCAAAGTGAGCGTTGACTCTCGAACGTCCATACCCTGAAAATCTTGCTGGTCTGGATTCAAATCTAGCAGACAAACACAGGCACTCTCTGAATCTGTCTTCTCCTTACTATGAGATCAGACTTTTCTGTTTTCAATGGTTTTTTTCCCCATCCTGCCAATACCATTTCTGGTCGCGCTGTACCTACTTCCAGTCCGAAGTGAGCTGCCACGCGCTCCCAATTGGGAATGTTTGATTGCTATCTGTTATTTATTGAATTTATTGTTACGCTCAGTGGTGGGATCTGAAAATTTTAGTCACAGGTTCCCATGGTGGTGGGATTCAAACAGTGGCGTAGCGCCAATGGGACTGTGCGGGGCATGACGGGGGCGTGGCCGGGCATTCCGGGGGCGGGGCATTAATAATTTCTCTGTTACTGTAAAAAACTCTTACCGTAAAAAAAAAATTCCTAATTTCCAGCTGGTATCTTTCTGTCCATAATTTAAACTCATTATAGCAAGTCCTATCGTCTGCTGCCAACAGAAACAACCACTTCTCCTCTAATTGACTGCCTGTCAAATACTTAATACTTTCAAATACTTAATTGTTTCTAGAAATCAAAAGAAGGAGACTTTCCTTAAACAAGGAACTTGACCATATTTCTAAAACATGTTTTGAAAACAGCCCAACAGGGAGAATTATCCCGTTTTCTACCTTCGCTAACCAGCCACGCATAGGAAACAACAGGACTTTATGATTTTTTACTGGACCAAATGGAATTTCTAACGAGGAAGAAAGCGGAAGACTCCAAATTAGTAGCCCCTCTTCGGCACACACAAATGATTAAGTGAACTTCCACTCCGCCGAGGAACTGGTGAGAATCTGCTGGATCTCACCTCTGGTTACGCTGCCTCTCCACCCCATCAGGATACTCAAGGGGGCAAACACTGAAAAAGTGGACTTACATGAACAATGGAACAGAATACATACAATGAGAAAATAATTCAATGAAAGCCCATAACGAACTATGAGAGAGGAGAACCAATCGGCTACACCACGCACCACGGTGCCTTCTATTATTTTGGAGGTATTTAACTCTCCCCAATGTATTTTTAAGAGGGTTTTTTTCCTGAAAAATTGGGGCTTCCCCCACTTTTGGGGAAAAGCCCCCTGCCCAATCTGACCCTAGTCCTGTAATTACAGATGCAGGAATACCAACCAGTATGACTCGTGCCCCGTTCTCCAGCTGTGAACGACCTGATTTTTTGACAATCAGCTCAGTCGTTTGCTGATCCATTTGTGGGCTGTTGTGAGTTCTGTGGGCTGTGTGGTCAGGGTCTGGTGGTTTTATCTCCCAAAGCTTAGATGCATCGATGGCTGGCATCTTCAGAGGCATTCAGCCACAGATGCGGGCGAAATGCTAGGAACAAAAATTGCCAGACCAGGGACACACAACCGGGGGAAACCCACAACGGGCAGTTGATCTTCTGAAGATGCCAGCCACAGATGCAGGCAAAATGTCAGGAGAAAATGCTACTGGAACACGGCCATACAGCCCGGAAACCACACAGCACCCTGGTGATCCTGGCCGTGAAAGTCTTCGACAATTCATTCATTCATTCATTCATTCATTCATTCATTCATTCATTCATTCATTCATTCATTCATTCATTCATTCATGGATGGATGGATGGATGGATGGATGGATGGATGGATGGATGGATGGATGGATGGATGGATGGATGGATGGATGGATGGATGGATGGATGGATGGATGGATGGATGGATGGATGGATGGATGGATGGATGGATGGAATTTAATACCCCGCCCTAATGATCTCCAATTATGTATGTAAGCCACTCTGTACCTGGCCACACATAATTCCAGAACATTTATCATTAAAAAAAAATTCCAAAAGAGAATATAGAAATAATTAAAAATGTAAAATAAAACAATTCATAAAGATGCCAACTAGAACACATGCCCCAAAGACTCTTGGGCAGCCACAGATGCAGGCAAAATGTCAGGAGAAAATGCTACTGGAACACGGCCATACAGCCCGGAAACCACACAACACCCTAGTGATCCCGGCCATGGAAGCCTTCGACAATTCATTCATTCATTCATTCATTCATTCATTCATTCATTCATTCATTCATTCATTCATTCATTCATTCATTCATGATATTGTGGATACAACCTGACTGGTAGCCACTAGAGTCTCCAAGGACTACAGATTTAAGACAAACACTAAAGGGGAGAATGTTATTGAAGCACAACATTTATTTATGATGCATATGATTTGTGGATGACCTCATTTTTTATTTAGACAATTGTCTGCGGAGGAGAGCAAGGACAGTGGGATAGATGTACTCAATCGCTTTGTGCGAGAACGCGCATGTGTGGAAAGCCAATTGAGCCGTATCACACAGTTGAGAAGGAATACCGTGAAACAGTTTGTCGAACACACATGAATGGATCGATGGACCATTGAACTGACTGTCGGAAAACCAGGTCTCTGTTCACAACTGGAGAACGAGCCACGATCCATACTAGTGGGTGTTCCTACTTCCAGAACCAAAGAAATATGGTCATATTTCGGGGGGGGGGGGTGTTTCTGCAAACATGGGGAAAGCCCAAGTTTGCAGGGAAAAAATTATTTTAAAAAACACATTGTGGAGAGCTAAAAACCTCCAAGATAAGAGAAACACCACAGTGGTGATGAGTGGTGAACTATTCCCCACTCCTCTGCATAAGCAACAGACTCTTATCTGGCCATCCAGGTTTGTTTCCCTGCTCCTCCACATGAAGTCTGCTGGGTGACCTTGGGCCAATCACAGTTCTCTCCCAACTCTCTCAGCCCTACCCACCTCACAAGGTGTCTGTTGGGAGACAAGGAAGGGAAAGGAGCTCGTAAGCCGCTTTGAGACTCCTTACTGTTGAGAAAAGCAAGGTTCAAACCCAAACTCTTTTCTTCTTTGCTTGAAGAGAATTCCCACTGAGGTGGCCTTCTGAGCTCTCGGTGGCCATTTGGTGGTTGGCAGGCAACCACCAAAATGCTGCCAAGCCTTCCGAGTCATGGTTTATGTCAGCCAAAGGTGGAGAGGGGAGACGGAAAAGGGGAGTTAGGCAGCGGGGAGAGAAGAGGAGGGGGACAGGCTGCTATGAGGAGGGCAGGAGGCAGATAAAAGTAGAACTGGTGAATGAGTAGGTGGGAGAAAAGGGAAGGGAAAGGGGAGAAGTTATGATGGATGCCAAGAAGAAGGGAAACAGAAAATAATGTGTGTGTGGGGGGGGGGGGAGTGACAGAAGAAAATTAGATTCTTGAAGATCTTTCATTTGACATAGAAATTAAGGCCCCTTCCGCACATTCATTCGTTCGTTCGTTCATTCGTTCGTTTATTTATTTATTTATGGGTTTTATATACCGCTCTACCCCCGGAGGGCTCTGAGCGGTGTACACCATAACTTCCTCTTACAAGCCATACAAACAAAACCCCGTTAAAATTAAATTAAAACACAGCGATAGATTAACAAAGATGACGTCACGCAAAACCCCAATTAAAACCCTCCCAAAGAGGGGGGAAGCAAAACAGAAAAGTGGGTCCCATAGATGACAATGGGAACTCCAAACTGGAGGAATAAACTCAGCGACTGGACACTCCAAAAGCCCGGCGGAACAACTCAGTCTTGCAGGCCCTGCGAAATTCGCCAAGATCCCGCAGGGCCCGGACAGCTGGAGGGAGAGCGTTCCACCAGGCAGGGGCCAAGGCTGAAAAGGCCCTGGCCCGAGTGGAGGCCAGTCGCATCATTGAGGGGCCAGAACCACCAGCAAATTGGCCCTCTGCTGAGCGCAGAGGCCGAGTAGGAACATATGGGGTAATGCGGTCCCGAAGGTACAAGGGTCCCAGGCCGCATAAGGCATGCCGAAACATGCAGAATAATGCACTTTCAGTCCACTTTCACAATTGTTTCCAAGTGGATTTCGCTGTTCCGCACAGTAAAATCCAGCTCCAAAGTGCATTGAAAGTGGATTAGAAGTGCATTATTCTGCAAGTGCGGAATGGGCCTAAGACTCTTTGTAAGCAATGGGGGTGGGGGAAATGTCCCAAGTTCCCTGCTGGTGTCTGAGCTCAAGAGGCTCAGGCTTAAAATCTCTGCTCAGGTCCAAATTCTGCAGGGTTCTCTGGGTCAACCAGAAATACTTTCTGGGATCACAGGAAGGGTGCGGGACGTGGTGAGCCAACTCTCCTCGAGCCCAGCGCAAAGGGTGGGATACACACACGTAAGTTTGGTTCTCTGCACTTGTGACTTCATCACACCTTAAAGACTTGCACGGGTAGGGGCAGTAGAATTGATTATATATAAAATGTTTGCCAGTAGCTCCCAAACCTGCTGAACTGGAGCATCTCCCCGTCAGAAATTAATTACCTTCTCTCTACCTGTTTGCAGAGCAAAATCCCCGGCTGAGCCTTCTTAGCGGTGGCAAAATATTAATCATCACATTCATACTTGTGTCAAGATTTCAGATTACCAGTAAATGTTATTTTTAAATAAAAAACCATCAGCCTGCATTTGGGTGAGATTAAAGGCTGTCTGGAACACAGGCACGTGACGGCAAACTTTTCCGGCAAGAGCGGGAAGGGGGCAGGGAAGAGGGAATGTTTGTAGATTCCTAGAATCATAGTTCGATTCCGCACTTGCGTTATCGACCTAAGTTCGCGCTGCGTTCGACCTAAGAGCTCCGCACAACCACTGGGATCGACGTGGTTTTGTACCAGCTTCGCCCCGTGTAACGGTCCAATTTCTGACTCCAGTTGGGAACGACGACTTTTTCAGGGGACCCCGCTCGAACTCAGCTCGATTCCAGTAAAGTGCAGAATCTCTGGTGCCAGGAGTCCCCCATTCAGCCAATCACAGCTGAGTGTTTTGGGGATGCGCACAGCTGGCCAATCAAAAAACGGCACCTTCGTCCCTCCATTCCTGTGGCAGTTTTTTTATAATGTGTGTGGGGATGGATGGAACATGGCCATAGAACAGCAGCCAATCGGAACGGAGCTGCGAAGAGGCACAGGATGATCCCGCCCTCCGAGCTGGGATCAAGCTGGTTGCAGTGGGGAACAACAATGGCTTCGACCTAGGTCAGTACCCTTCTCAGGGAACTGGGTCGAACCTATTTTACTCGTGTGCAGAATCACCTCCTGAGTTGGAAAAGACTCCTAGGGCCATCAAGTCCAACCCGCTGCCATGCAGGAACGCACAATCCAAGCACTCCTGACAGATGGCCACCCAGCCTCTGTTCATAAACCTGCAAAGAAGGAGACTCCACCACACTCCAAGGTAGTGTGTTCCACTGTTGAACAACCCTCAATGTCAGGAAGTTTTTCCTGAAGTTTAGGTGGAATCTCTTTTCCTTCACCTTGAACCCATCACTCCTGGTCCTAGTCCCTGAAGCCGCAGAAAACAAGCTTGCTCCCTCACCAACATGACATCCCTTCAAATATCTCAACATGGCTATGTCACCTCTTCACCTTCACTTCTCCAGACTAAACATCCCCAGCTCCCTAAGTCTCTCCTCGTAGGGCATGGATTCCAGACTTTTGACCCTTTTGGTTGCCCTTCTCTGGACCTGCTCCAGCCTGTCAATATCCTTCTTGAATTGCGGTGCCCAAAAATGGACACAAGATTCCAGGTAAGGTCTAGCCAAGTTGCCGGAACTCCCTCAGTCGTCAATCTGCCTTTCGCTCATGGGGCGTGACGATGGGTGGCCGTGATTTCCCGAGGGTGAGATTCTTCAGAAATGTTTGCCAGTCTTATAAAAACTCTAGTATACCTGACTGTTGTGGGGGGTTTTTGTTGGGGGGGGGGCATTGTGTGGCCAGGGTCTGGTACTTTTAGTCCTGTGGTGGCGAACCTTTGGCACTCCAGATGTTATGGACTACAATTCCCATCAGCCCCTGCCAGCATGGCCAATTGTAGGGGCTGATGGGAATTGTAGTCCATAACAACTGGAGTGCCAAAGGTTCGCCACCGCTGTTTTAGTCCCTAACCTTTTGCCAGCATCTATGACTGGCATTTGTAGAAGCCCATCACGGCAAGATGCGTTTCTCTCCGTGGCACAGCCACAGATGTGAGTCAAACATCAGCAGCGGAAACTACCAGACCACAGCCACTGAACCCGAAAAACCCTCAACGGCCAGCTGACTCCAACTGTGAAAGCCTCCAACAATATGCTCCAGTGCACCTTCCCTCGGAAACCAAGACATTTTTTCTTCCTAAGAACCTCAGATCCCCATCAGCCGCCCATTTTAGCTGCTCTCGCCCACTCCCTGGTTGACACATAAAACTTTCCACGTCGTTGGCACATTTCCAGCACGATATCCAGGTCTGGCAAGAGACACACCCAGAGGTGGGATCCAGCAGGTTCTCACAGGTTCCCGAGAGTAGGTTACTCATTATTTGTGTGTGCCGAGAGGGGGTTACTAACGGGTGATTTGGCCACGTGATTTTGGCCTGAGTTACGCCCCTCCTCTCAGCAGTAGCGCGCAGAACTTGAAGCAGTCTAGCAGGAGGTGCACCGGTGTGCGAGGCAGCCTGCACCTGCGTGCATCCGTTTCCCGCCCAAGGACCGGAGCAGCGGCTGCGTCCTTGCCACAGCCCCGCCCAGGAATGCCCCACCCCCCGTCGTGCCCCGCCCAGCCCCATTGGCGCTATGCCATAGTTTGAATCCCAGCACCATGGGAACCTGTTACTAAAATTTTTAGATCCCACCACTGGACACACCCCCTCGCTCAGTCCTCATTGAGTTGATTAGACTGTGGCTGATTATTCACGGGTGCTCTGCCCAACAGCAAGGGGAAATTTCTTCCGGGGCAGATACTTCTGTCCTGACACAATCCCACTTGTGGGACCACAGATCCTGGAAGCCCCGTGGTTAGCGAGAGCGGGGAAACCCCCGTGTTTCCCCCTCGCTTAGGAATTTCACACTTTCTGGGTCGCTTCCCCGTCCAACAGAAGACTGAAGACTGCCAGCTTAATTTTTTGGAGCCCTTTACATGCAATATCTTTCCAGGTCCCCGTCTGGATACGGAGCACGCATCCTTTTTTTGGGTTCCCATGTTAGATTTCTCTACGCCATCTGTTATTGTAATTTGTGTTTTTTTTTAATCGTGTTATTTATAATGTTTTAAATGTTCTATTTTTGTACTATTTATCACACTTATTGTATGGACTGTCTTGCATGCTTTTATTGTGCACTGCCCGGAGTCCTTTGGGAGAGCTGGCGGGATAAAAATGGAATGAATGAATGAATGAATGAATGAATGAAGGAAGGAAGGAAGGAAGGAAGGAAGGAAGGAAGGAAGGAAGGAAGGAAGGAAGGAAGGAAGGAAGGAAGGAAGGAAGGAAGGAAGGAAGGAAGGAAGGAAGGAAGGAAGGAAGGAAGGAAGGAATATTGATATTCCTTATATTGATATTGTGCGAGCTGATATCACTCATTTTAGGGAAATGCCTGCCATTGATCCCCTGCGAGAAATGGGAGGGAGGATTGTCTCTCTTCCCCCCCCCCCCCCGCCCCCCCCACACACACACTCCTTGCAGGGATTGGCAGTCAGCATTTCTCCAAAACAACAAAAACTACAACAGCAGCCCATACAAAATTGATATTTGTATGTGCCTTCCTGCAAGGACTTGATGGCCTTGTGGTCTCTCCCAACTCTCTGGCCCCTTCCACGCATTCAGAATAATGCACTTTTGTTTATTTTTCCCCCCCTGCCCTTTTTAAAATGAATTGATTTTAAAACTTTACAATTCAGATAACAAGAAATTTAACAATGAATATAAATAACAACAATTACAATCTTATATCTTTTCTCTGACCATTTTTAATGTAAAATTCTGTAAATGATTCATAACAACAATACGCTACATCTAATTGTTACAGTGCGCTTTCAAACCACTTTCGACGCACTTTGCAGCTGGATTTGACTGTGCAGAGTAGCAAAATCCACTTGCAGACAATTGTGAAAGTGGATTGAAAGCGTATTATTCTGCATGTGCGGAAAGGTCATAGGATTCTATAAGGAATACTAATATCACATGTAAAGGGCTCAAAAAAAGCTGGAACTCTTCAATCTTGCCTAGGTCAGGGGACCTCAAAGTGACCCCAAAGTGACCCCGAAGTGGAGGGAGGCAAGCTGTGTAGCAAACAGCGGTGTAGTGGTTAAGAGCAGGTGCACTCTAATCTGAAGGAACAGGGTTTGATTCCCTGTTCTGCCTCTTGAGCGGTGGAGGCTTATCTGGTGAACTGGATTAACTTGTGCACTCCAACACATGCCAGCTGGTTGACCTTGAGCTAGTCACAGCTCTTCAGAGCTCTCTCGGCCCCACCCACCTCGCAGGGTGGTTGTCGTGGGGGGAGGGGGAAGGGCAAGGAGATTGTCAGCCCCTTTGAGTCTCCTTACAGGCGAGAAAGGGGAGATATAAACCCAAACTCTTCTTCTTCTTCAAACAGTGGGGCACCTCCTTGTATGAAAGCAAGGAAACGCGAGGAGACCCCGCCGCGGAGACACTGCTAGGTGAGGAGCACCAGGGGATGCGCTCCATGCATAATGGGCCCGTGTCAGGGTCCCACCACCAGAGACCGCTCCTCTGTCACCAAAGAAAAACATTCCCTTGATATAGAAAATGTGCACGTCACACACGCACACACATGAAGTTGCTTCATACTGAGTCAGACGACGGCTTAATCAGTATCAGTATTGCCTACTCAGTTTGGCAGCGGCTCTCCAGGGTCTGAGGCAAAGAAAGGTCTCTCACATCACCGACTCCCTCATCCTTTTAACTGGGAATGCCCGACTACTAGGTGTGCCAAGTGCCCAGCGACACCAGCAAGGGGCTTTCAGGGCAAGTAGGGAGCAGAGGTGGTCTATCAGGGCAGAGTCCTCCAGACCTTGGAAGCTAAGCAGGGCCAGGCCTTGGACAGGAGACCATCATAGAATGATAAAGTTGGAAGAGACCTCAAGGGTCGTCCAGTCCAGCTTCCAGGGGGTTGGACTTGGGATCTCTTCCAGCTCTATGATTCTATGATTCTATGATGGTCTCCCATCCAAGGCCTTCCAGCTCCATCATTCTATGATGGTCTCCCATCCAAGGCCTTCCAACTCTATCATTCTATGATGGTCTCCCATCCAAGGCCTTCCAACTCCATCATTCTATGATGGTCTCCCATCCAAGGCCTTCCAGCTCTATGATTCTATGATGGTCTTTCATCCAAGGCCTTCCACCTCCATCATTCTATGATGGTCTCCCATCCAAGGCCTTCCAACTCTATCGTTCTATGATTGTCTCCCATCCAAGGCCTTCCAACTCTATCATTCTATGATGGTCTCCCATCCAAGGCCTTCCAACTCTATCATTCTATGATGGTCTCCCATCCAAGGCCTTCCAGCTCCATCATTCTATGATGGTCTCCCATCCAAGGCCTTCCAACTCTATCATTCTATGATGGTCTCCCATCCAAGGCCTTCCAACTCTATCATTCTATGATGGTCTCCCATCCAAGGCCTTCCAACTCTATGATTCTATGATGGTCTCCCATCCAAGGCCTTCCAACTCTACTGTCTATGATGGTCTCCCATCCAAGGCCTTCCAGCTCCATCATTCTATGATGGTCTCCCATCCAAGGCCTTCCAACTCTATCATTCTATGATGGTCTCCCATCCAAGGCCTTCCAACTCTATCATTCTATGATGGTCTCCCATCCAAGGCCTTCCAACTCTATCGTTCTATGATGGTCTCCCATCCAAGGCCTTCCAACTCTATCGTTCTATGATGGTCTCCCATCCAAGGCCTTCCAACTCTATCGTTCTATGATGGTCTCCCATCCAAGGCCTTCCAACTCTATCGTTCTATGATGGTCTCCCATCCAAGGCCTTCCAACTCTATCATTCCATAGATCATTCCATGATGGTCCATTCCATAGATCATTCCATCACTCCCTCTATCATTCCATGATGGTCTCCCACCCAAGGCCTTCCAACTATCGTTCTATGATGGTCTCCCATCCAAGGCCTTCCAACTCTATCATTCTATGATGGTCTCCCATCCAAGGCCTTCCAACTCTATGATTCTATGATGGCCTCCCATCCATTCCCTGGGCTTGCTAAGACCCAATTCCACATTTTCATGGTCTCCTAAATCGATCACACACGAAGCTGCTTTCTACTGAATCAGTCCCTCACTCCATCCAGGTCAGGAATTGCCTGCTCCAGCTGGCAGACGCTCTCCAGGGTCTCAGGCGGAGGTCTTTCCCATCATCTGCTGCCTGACCCTTTCAATTGGAGTTAAGGGGAATTGAACCCGAGGCCTTCTGAATGCGATGGCAGAAACTCTGCCCCAGAGCCACACCCCTTCACCTCATGTGTTCTTGGGGCGGGAGCTATGTGTCCTGAGCTCCCCGCTCCTACTGGAGCTATCGCTGATTATCCCTTCAGAACAGTATCACAGAATCATAGAGTTGGGAAAGGCCTCAAGGGCCATCCAGTCCGGCTTCCTGCAATGCAGGAACAAACAATCAACGCACTCCTGTCAGATGGCCATCCAGCTTCTCTTTAAAAACCTCCAAAGAACGAGACTCCACCACACTCCGAGGTAGTGTATTCCACTGTTGAACAGCCCTGATTGTCAGAAAGTTCTTCCTGATGTTTAGGTGGAATCTCTTTTCCTCCACCTTGAACCCATGACTCCTGGTCCCAGTCTCTGGAGCCACAGAATACAAGCTCGCTCCCTCACCAACATGACATCCCTTCAAATATCTAAACACGGCTATCGTGTCCCCCCTGAACCTTCTCTTCCCCAAACTAAACAAACTGAACTAAACATACCTATTAGCAAGGACCCAACAGGAAATTGTGTGTAGCCCCCCACGTGGGACTGCTTAGTTTGCTTCCAGATAAAAGCTCAGGAGTCCAGCCTCATCAGTTCTCTCACCAGCATGGCCAATTGGCCATGCTGACAGAGGCTGATGGGAATTGTAGTTCCTGAACATCTGGAGAGCCGCAGGTTCCCTACCCCTGGTTTAGCCTCTGAGCTGAAAACGCACGTGCTCTGGCAGCCATCTTGAAATGGGCGTCAGCGGCCCTCAAATCAGGAAGCGGCAGAGGTGGGATCCAGCAGGTTCTCACAGGTTCCCGAGAGTAGGTTACTCATTATTTGTGTGTGCCGAGAGGCGGTTACTAATGGGTGATTTTGCCACGTGATTTTTGCCTTAGTTGCGCCCCTCCTCTCAGCAGTAGCGCGGCGAGAACTTCTGACGCATGTCTAGCAGGAGGTAATCGGGCGTATGCGGTGCAGCAGCCCGCTTCTGCAGGCAGCATTCGTTTCCCTCGCCGGTGGACCGCACGTTCTTGCCACAGCCCCGCCCAGCAATGCCCCGCCCCTGGAACACCCGGCCACGCCCCCGTCGTTCCCCGCCCAGCCCCATTGGCGCTACGCCACAGTCTGAATCCCACCACTATGGGAACCTGTTACTAAATTTTTTGGATCCCACCACTGGGAAGCGGCCATTGGGAAAGAGCACCTGGAAGATGAGCAGCCATTCTCCTTTGATGCCCAGAGGCGGGGGGGGGGCACGGGGGGGCAACAAGCTGACACAGGCATGACATCGGGGTGGAGAAGGAGAGTCGGGGTGGTGGGAACATGGCGGGCAACACAAGTCTTAAACGTTCCCCCCTTCCCCCCTCCCCCAAATGTAGTCACGGGTTGGATTTAAAGTGTGGGGCCACTTCCTTCTGACCCTAGGGGCTTTTCTGCTCAGCCACCTCTGTCGGGAACAAATATGAACGCTGAAAGTTTTGCAAGGACACCCATACTTTCCCGGGGAAGCACAACCACAGTATGCAAATAACCTGTGATAAACGAAACAAGACTTTAGCGATAAGCGTTGATTTACTATCTGTTTAAAACGTTTCAAGCTGCTCCCCCCACCCCCACCCCCACACCTTAGGGCTTCCAAGACAGAGAACAACAAATCCTGTAAAGCAAGCTTTGAAAGAAAAAATTGGGAGGGGGTATACTATGTGGACACCCAACGCTACAGACCCTGGCAGCCCTCCGGGTAAGACCCCAGTTTGAACTGGGCACCGGGGCCAAATTGCTAGACAGCAAACAATCGACGTTCCAGAATCCAAGCAGGGAGGCAGACAATATAACACGCATGACTGTCACGGGTGTTGAAGCAATAATCCACCGGCTCGGGGGGCGG
Organism: Sphaerodactylus townsendi; assembly: GCF_021028975.2. NCBI lineage: Eukaryota > Metazoa > Chordata > Lepidosauria > Squamata > Sphaerodactylidae > Sphaerodactylus > Sphaerodactylus townsendi. Next base: position 181,715,321 of record NC_059426.1, read on the forward strand.
GGGGGGGGAATCCTTCTAATAGCAAACCTTCTTAGGATGGGTTTTTTTTCTTTTCTTTACAGTACAGCCATAAAGAAAGCACAGAAAGCGCTGCGGATAACAACCGTCCCAAATCATTCTGGAGAAGGCCAAATGGTCGCAGTGGGATGGCCACCGAGACCCACCCACCCACCCACCCACACACACACCCCACATGCAGGTACCCAAAGAGGAAGGTGAGTTTCCCCGACAGGCTGAGGAGTTCTCCCCTCCAAATGCACAGGCGCTTGTTCACGTCCACGCTCATTGCTCTGGCATCTAGGGCACCAACAGCCATGAGCATCACGCCACCGGCCATGCGCGGCCCTTCAGTGCCGGCTTGAAGGAGCTCAACCTAAACCCCTTCGAGCCACAACAGCGGATTGCTCCGGCCGGCCCACCCACCCGTTCCACACTCTCTTTGGGCAAAAGCCACCTGCCGGAGAGGACAAACCTGTAGTCTAAGGAGAGCCAGGTGCCCGAACAGCATCGAAATGTGTGTGTCTGTGTGTCTGTGTATATTTATACAGATAGATGTGTGCGCGTGTATATCTACATATGTGTGCGCATATGTGTGTGTATCTATATACAAGAAACAAGGAACAAGGTTGGCCAAACCCCCAAAAAACTGGCCACACAACAGGAATTGCACAAGGAAGTGTTAATACCAACAATGACTAAAGTGCATATATGCAATATTCACAAAATAACATAATCAGGAATGGTTCCACGAGTCCATCAGGTCCTCCCTCTATAAATATTTCATTCACAGTCCAATGGAAAACATGGAAAAGGCACCGGTCTATATACATCCATATATCTATATGCATACATATGTGTGTATATCTCTATATGTGAGTATATATGTATGTGTGTGCATATATCTACATGTGTGTGTATGTGTGTATATATGTGTGTGAATGTATATATATGCATAGATATATAAGTGTGTATATCCATATATGTGTGTGCATATGTTTGTGTATAAATGTGTGTATATATCTATATGCATCTATATATCTATATGCTTATATGTGTGTGTGTATCTATATGTATGTGTGTAAGTGTGTGAGTATATATCTATATGCATCTATATATCTATATGCTTATATATGTGTGTGTATCTATATGTATGTGTGTAAGTGTGTGAGTATATATCTATATGCATCTATATATCTATATGCTTATATATGCGTGTGTATATCTATATCTATATGTATGTGTGTAAGTGTGTGTGTATATATCTATATCTGGTGGAACAGGCTTCCAGGTGAGATCAGGGCCCTGCGGGATTTACAAAGTTTCCGCAGGGCCTGTAAAACGGACCTGTTCCGCCAGGCGTTTGGCCAGCCGGGATGATATCAACCGCAATAAAAAGCAAACATCTGGCCTCCCGTGGGTTCATAAAAGGGGGAATAGAATAGCTGAAGCCATCTCTAGTTTAATATTTTATGTATTGTATGTATTTTAATTAACTTATATATATGATGTTTTAAATATTTATTTTGTTGGAAACCGCCCGGAGACTTCGGGGAGGGCGGTATACAAATACAATAAATAAATAAATAAATAAATAAATAAATAAATAAATAAATATGCATCTATATATCTGTATGCTTATATATGTGTGTGTATATCTATATCTATGTGTATGTGTGTAAGTGTGTGTGTGTGTGTGTAAATCTATATGCATCTATATATCTATATGCTTATATATATGTGTGTATATCTATATATATATCTATATGTATGTGTTTAAGTGTGTGTATATATCTATATGCATATATATTTGTGTGTACATCTATACATGTGTGTATATGTGCGTGTGTCTGTGTATATATATCTACACGTATAGATATACGTGCGTGTATATATCTATACATGTGTATATATATATATGTATGTGTTTGTGTGTGTGTGTATATATGTATGTGTGTAAATATAACATAACATAATATAATAAACGCCAGACATGGTAATTTCAAATAATAGAAAAGGAAAAGGTGCTGATCGGAGAAGCACAACAATCCACCAAAGCTGCAAATCAGCCAGGAAACTCAACAGATGGTTGGATGGTTTTAAATGCAACACAACGGCCTCGGGAGCCAAGCAGTACCCCCACCTCACCCCCCCCCCCCCCCCCCCCCCCCCCGTCCCCCCCCCCTGGGGGGGGCCGCCCCAAGCCCCCGCACACATCCCCCCCCCCCCCCCCACACACACACACTCTTTGGAGCCGGGCGCACTGCACACGATGCCCGTATGTGAGGATGCTGCTCGGCGCTCCAGCGGAAAGAAATCTCCAGCGATTGATTTTCGGGCACAGAGGGACAGGACAGGAATCTGATTTAATCACAGGGTGTGGGGGGGGGGGGAGAATGGGGGGGATCACAGGGTGCCAAATTCATGCGGCAGAGGAGCGCGCCTCTTTATCGCCCGTGGGCACCTGCTCCGTAAGGGTGCCCCAGCCGGCTTGGTCCCAGCCTGGCATCCTCGGCTCCCTGGGCATGGCAGCCTGGCACCCATCCCTTCCCGTGGCTGGAGGTGCCCCCCAGAGAAGGGACGGGAGGCGAGGGGGGGGTCGTGAGTGATCCCACATAGCCCCCCCCCCCAAGGGCTGTTGCCAAGGAAATGGGAGGCATTAAATCAGGAAGCATCGCCTAGCCCGGGGATGCTGTCAAGGGCTGGGGGGGCCGGACATGCTGACCGGTGGCACAGAGAGGGGGCACCAATCCGTGCCGCCCGTCCTGGGCAGGAGAGCTCTTCGGGGCGCCCAGAGAGGCTCCCTGCCGCAGAGCCCGCCTGGCAGAGGCGGGCGGGCAGCTCCCCTCCGCACCCGCTCGGGGAGTGAATGAATCCGGCCTCCCGCGCCAGCCAGCCAGCCAGCCAGCCTCCCCTCCCTCGCTCTGCCAACGTCAGCCGGAGATTTGCATGGCACAAGCGGCGCCCACCTCGCCAGCGGGCACCGTGGGCAGCGGGGCAGGGGCGAAGACCCCCCACTCCGGGGGAGTCTGGAAGTGGCACTTCCAGACTCCCCCGGAGTGGGGGGGGGGGTCTTCGCCCCTGCCCGCTGCCCACGATGCCCACTCAGATGCCATTCCCCCCCCCCCCCCAATCAGCTTCCCACCTCCACGCCGGGGCTGGCAGATTTAACAGCCGGCTATTTTTAGCCTCGCTCCGAACACGCGCCCGCGGGCGGGCGGGCGCCCCGAGCCGCCGCCGTTGCCATCCGGCCGGGAGCCTCGCAGGCAGGCAGGCAGGCAGGCAGGCGCGCGCCTCCCTCCCGCAGGGGCGCGCTTTTCGCAGGCGGAAAGTTTGCGAGCACACCGAGTCCGCCCCCCCCTCTCCCAACCCGAGCCCCGTTGCAGATCGGGGGGGGGGCAGGAATGGGGAAAGGACGGCGGCGTGGGGAGGGGGGGCACTGCGCATCCCGAGCCAGACCGGGGTCTAATACCCCCCCCGGGGGGAGAGGCAGAGCGGGTCCGCAACCGGGGAGGGGGGGAGGCCAAATAGAGCCTCGGGGGCCCGCAGCGGGTGTGTGTGTGGGGAGACGGAAAAGCGGTGGCTCCTCCGTTGACGGTGGTGCAGAGGAGCGGCGGCGGGAGGGGGGGGTCGGGATGGGGAGGGGGATGGGGGGGCTCCCGGCAAGGTCAGCAGCGGCGGCGGCGACGTGGTGGGGGGGGGTGCCCTCCCTCCTTCCCCCCCTCCTTCCCCCTCCCTCACTCACCGTAGACGCCCTGGGCGGCGATGCCCTCCAGCAGCAGCAGCAGCCCGAGCAGAGGCGAGGCGAGCTCCATCTTCGCGCGGCCGTCCTCATCGCCGGGCGGGCCGGCACGGGAGGCGCGCCCCGCTCCGCCGGCCCGGCTCCCGGAGGCGGCGGCGGCGGCGGCGGCGGCGGCGGATGCGCGGCCGGCTAGATGGCGGCGGGGGGGCGGCGAGGCATGGCGGGGGGGGGGCGGGGGGGCGGCTGACGTTGGGCTCTGCGTGCTCCCTCCCAGCCTCCCAGCCAGCCAGCCAGCGAGCGAGCGAGCGGCGGCGGCAGCCCCGGCCGGCCGGCGACGTCAACGGCGGAGACTCTGCCCTGCCTGCGCGCCGCCGCCGCCGCCGCCGCTCCCTCCGCCTCCCCCCGCCCGGCCAGGGGGAGGCGCCGCGCCGACGCCTTGGGGGGCTCCGGCGGGGGGGGGGGCGCACCGGTTCGGGACCGGAAAGGGCGCCCCCCCTCCTCTCCCTGCCTCCGCCCGCCCCGGGACGCCCGCCCGCGCAAAGTTCTCTCGGTTCCCGGGGATGCCAGCCTCCAGGTGGGGCCGGGAGGTCTCCCGGAATGGCAGCCCCCAGAGACCCGTTCCCCTGGGGGACAGGGCTGCCTTGCAGGGAGGATCGTCGGCCATCACGTCCCACCCAGAAACCCCCCCCCCTGTTCCCGGGAGATCCCCCTTCCGGAGTTGGGAACCTTCCATGACAGAGGGTTGAGTGGATTGAATCATTCGACCGCTTCTCGCCTGCCGGCGCCCCGTCTCCCGCCCGCTCGTCCGCCCGCCCGCCCGCCCGCGGGGCTGCGCGCAAAGTTCTCTCGCTTCGCGAAGTTGCCAGCCTCCAGGTGGGGCCGGGAGATCTCCCGGAATGGCAGCTCCCGGAGATCCGTTCCCCTGGAGCGCAGCGCTGCTTCGGAGGGACTGAGGATCCCATCCAGATCTCTCCGCTGTCCCCGGGAGATCCCCATCCCGGAGTTGGGAACCTTCCATGACAGCGATTGGATTGCATTGCATTAGTCGATTTATAACCTGCTCTCCCCAAACAGCGGGGCTTGGGGCGGAGGGGGGGGGGGGCAACAATATGGACAGTTGGAATTGCACAATTTTTTTTTTAAATTGCAATATGGACAGTTGAAATTGCACAATTAAATATTTTTTTAAAAAAAGCAAAGCACAATGTGGACAGTTGAAATTGTACAATTATTTTTTTAAAAAAAATACCAATTGCAATTCCTACAGATTGGCCCTTTCCCCTTTTAACCCTGAGCATAGGGTTAATAACGGACCCGTTCCCAGAGGGGATTGCAACTCTGGGGGGTGGGGGTCTCATGTCCTGCGGAACTCCTTCGCTCCCCAAATCCTGCCCTCCCCAGACTCCATCCCGTAATCTCCAGAAATGTTCCAGCCTGGAGTTGGTAACCCAGCAGAAGATGAGCAGCAGAAGGCCATTGAAGAAGAAGAAGAAGAAGAAGAAGAAGAAGAAGAAGAAGAAGAAGAAGAAGAAGAAGAGTTTGGATTTATAACCCCCTTTCTCTCCTGCAGGAGACTCAAAGGGGCTGACAATCTCCTTGCCGTTCCCCCCCTCACAACAAACACCCTGTGAGGTGGGTGGGGCTGAGAGAACTCCGAGAAGCTGTGACTAGCTCAAGGTCACCCAGCTGGCTTGTGTGGGAGTGCCCAGGCTAATCTGAATTCCCATTGCTTTTACCTCCTGCATGTGAGCTCCCAAAGGCACCTGATGGGCCACTATGAGTAGCAGAGAGCTGGACTAGATGGACTCCGGTCTGATCCAGCAGGCTCGTTTTTATGTTCTTAACCCTCACACGTACAAACATGTATGCCCAGTCAGTTTAGGTACTTGCTAACTTTGCTTAAGTGTGTTGTTGAAGGCGCCCACGGCCAGAATCACTAAGGGGTTGGGGGTTTTCTAGGTTGTATGGCCATGTTCCAGTAGCATTTTCTCTAGGAAAAAAATGCTACTGGAACAGGCCATACGACCAGGAAAACCCACAACACCCTATTTGCCTCAGTGCCTAGGTTGGTGGCTTAACGGGAGCATGCCAGCTTCGCGACTGCCCTGGATTCTTTATTTGTTTGTTTGTTTGTTTATTCATTTATGGGTTTTATATACCGCTCTACCCCCGGAGGGCTCTGAGCGGTGTACAACATAACTTCCTCTACACCATAGGTGTCAAATTCGTGCCCCTCCAGATGTTATGGACTACAGTTCCCATCATCCCCTGCCAGCTGGCAGGGGGTGATGGGAACTGTAGTCCATAACATCTGGAGCGCTGCGAATTTGACACCTGTGCTCTACACGGTGTACAACAACCCATACAAACAACCTCATTAAAATTAAATTAAAACACAGCGGCTTGCAAGCAAACAGGGCAGTGGAATCCAAAAGATGGGATCCAATCATTGCCACGGAGATGGCGGTCTGGAGTCAAGCTTTTCGCGGCTTGTTTTTAGAGCGGGCAAAAACTAGCTTCAAGGGGGGGAATAGATCCCTGCAGGAGCTAGATTCCAATCCCTATCATATGTCCCCCCCGGGCCTGTCATGAACGCTCAACCTGGCCTACCTGACAGGGTTGTTGTGAGGGTAAAACAGAGAAGAGAAGTAAGCTGGTGTGAATCCCAATTAGGGAGACAACAGAAGAAGAAGAAGAAGAAGAAGAAGAAAAAGAAGAAGAAGAAGAAGAAGAAGAAGAAGAAGAAGAAGAAGAAGAAGAAGAAGAAGAAGAAGAGGAGGAGGAGGAGGAGGAGGAGGAGGAGTTGGATTTATATCCCCCTTTTCTGTCCTGCAAGGAGACTCAAATGGGCTTACAATCTCCTTTCCCTTCCCCCCCATCACAACAAACACCCAGTGAGGTGGGTGGGGCTGAGAGAGCTCCAAAGAACTGTGACTAGCCCAAAGTCACCCAGCTGGCATATGTTGGAGTGCACAAGCTAATCTAGTTCGCCATATAAGCTTCAACAGCTCAAGTGGCAGAGTTGGCCCCAAGCACTGAAGAAACCAATCCTGCAACGGAGAAGCACTGATCTTTATTTTCTTTTCGATTCAGGATAAATCCCATAGCCATTCTGGATTTCCAGAATTGTAGTATTAGGCCCATTTTCCCTGGGAATGATCCATAGCTGAAGGACTATGGCACTTTATTATTGTTGTTGTTGTTGTTGTTTAATTTAATATACCGCCCCATCCCCTAAGGGCTCTGGGCGGTGTACAACATAAAATCATATATAAAATCATCAAAATACAACTTCTATAAATAGGATAAAAGCAGCAGTTATTTCCCAAGATCGGCATCTCACTTAAACTCAGTCCTCCTGAAAGGAAGGGGGTCTTGATGATATTAAAGACCCATGGATCCCAAGGATAAACCCCAATGGTATTGGGGACCCATGGAATGGGGGGGCACACAAAGAGAAGTAAGAGATCCCCCTGCCCCGCCCTCCTGGGTTTGATGAGAAGATGGAAATTGTTCCGAATCTTCCTTCATGAGCTAGGAAGCTGACTGCCCATATTCTGTTGAAAGGGGATCCCAGAATGGACGCCAGAGGCCTGGCCCCTCTTGGTATTTACCAGAAAGGCAGGTCTGGTCCATTTATACACTCGTGGCCTGCCCAGAAGAGAGTGTACGTTCCCTGCAGGTCAGATTCTCGGCTGCAAATTAGTTTTCCTCCTTCCTGAACTCACACCGCTGCAGATCACATCCTCACTACAGTTTCCAAAAGTGGATAAAGTGTGGTGTTTTTTTCTGTGCAGGGAAAATGAGCGAGACAAGTGTCCATCTTGCTTGTTTTGGGTTTTTTTTCCTGCCCTTCCCCTACACAAAAGGAGTTGCACCCACTCCCTGGCTAGCATTTCTGAGAGAACAATAGGCCACCCACCCACCCCCAATTTTAACACCTTGAAAGTTCTGTGGCAGGAGCGAAAGATCATTAAAACACACGCACCTTTTTTTTAAAAAAAAAGGTGTTGAGAAATGCAACCTCCTGGAAATAGAAAAGGAATTGCAGATTCTAGTCAGGATGCAAGAGGCAAAAGCAAAATAGCTTGACTTCTGTGCTTTCTGAGGGAATCATGCAGGGCACTTCCTTGCATGAAGAAGAAGAAGAAAGTGGGGTTGCTGGACGCCTCTTATTACTATCGCTGCTTTAAATTGTTTTAACTAGTGTTTTACTTGTATTTTATGTTGTACACCGCCCAGAGCCCCTCGGGGATGGGGCGGTATGAATAAATAAATAAATGAATGAATGAATGAATGAATGAATGAATGAATGAATGAATGAATGAATGTTTGGATTTATATCCCCCCTTACTCTCCTGTAGGAGACTCAAAGGGGCTTACACTCTCCTTGCCCTTCTCCTCTGTAAACACCCTATTAAGAATACAAGTGAACTGAGAGAGGCTCCGAGGAAAGCTGGCTGCTGACTAGCCCAAAGTCACACAACTTTGGGAGTGTGTGAAGTGCACACGGAGGCTAATCTGAATTCCCCAGATAAGCCTCCACAGCTCAGGCGGCAGAGCTGGGAATCAAACCCGGTTCCTCCAGATTAGATGCACGAGCTCTTCACCTCCTACGCCACTGCTGCTCCTAAGATACACAAATAGACACCACTGTGGCGCCAACAGCCTGCATAAAGGGTCCGTGACATCCAATGCAGCCCATCAGCAGCTGCTAGAAGTGTTGAAGAGCAGGTGCACTATAATCTGGAGAACCAGGATTGATTCCCCGCTCTGCCATTTGAGCTGTGGAGGCTTATCTGGGGAACCAGATTAGCTTGTACACTCCAACTCATGCCAGCTGGGTGACCTTGGGCTAGTAACAGTTCTTCGGAGCTCTCTCAGCTCTCGCCAGGACTCGGACGGAGGAACACCAAGAAAGTCCAGAGACAGTCAATAGCAAACTACCTCTACTCCATATAAATCAAATAAATAATTATTGCTATTGACATTTAGTATTATTGTTTAATTTAAATATTTATATTAGAATGCTACGTTTAAAAGTTTTAACGATTGTTCTTCAATTCTATGTTGCGACCCGCCTGAGCCCTGTGGGGATAGGGCGGGATATAAATAAAATAAAATAAATAAATCCCTGGCCTTGATATCAGTGGTGGGATCCAAAACTTTTAGTAACAGGTTCCCATGGTGGTGGGATTCAAACTGTGACGTAGCACCAATGGGGCTGGGCAGGGCACGACGGGAGCGTGGCCGGGCATTCCGGGGCGGGGCATTCCTGGAGCAGAGAGGCTAGTGGCAAGGATGCAGCCATTGCTAGCATAAGTCCTTGGCCCAAGCAAGGGAAATCTAATGCACGCAGGCATGCAGGGCTGCCTACACTTACGCCAGTGCACCTCCTGCTAGACTGCTTCAAGTTCTGCGCGCTACTGCTGAGAGGAGGGGCGTGATTAAGGCAAAAATCACGTGGCAAAATCACCCATTAGTAACCCCCTCTCAGCACACACAAATAATCAGTAACCTACTCTCGGGAAACTGTGAGAACCTGCTGGATCCCATCTCTGCTTGATATCCTTTTTCCAGGTGAGTTGCCTGAAACTAGTCAGCAGTTCGTGTGCACACACGTTCATGGTCTCCAAAATATCCTCTTTGCAAACTGAGGACTATGGCTTCCTTTACTGAATCCACCCACCCACTTTTTCTGCTGCCTTCAGCTTTTCCTAGCATTATTGTCTTTTCCAGTTCTCATCTTTCTTGCACAGACGTGATGCCACAGCAGCTTGCCACGTGTGACAAAGAATAGTATTCTCTCTCTCTCCTTTTGATCGCAACGAGCCCTAGAGGGATAGGGCAGGATATAAATTTAATAAAATAAATACATAAATGTGGAATGGAACCGAAAATACCTCAATATACCTCACCTGAAACCAAGAGGAAAGGGAGGGATATAAATGTTTTGAAACATAAATGCATTTTTTTTAAAAAAAAATTTATTAAATGAATATAAATGTTTACAGAAAGGAATTGTAGTGATTGACCATTTATCTCACCACCATATGGTTAAGTAATAGAAAAAGACAATTAAAAAGACATGCATTTTAGATCTGTTCATTCCGAGATATTGTCCACTTTTCCATTTTTACCTTAACGTCATGATTCTTATTTTTCTATCAAATACAATATAGCCGGGTAAATAGGAGATCATCTACCATTGTATTACCTAACCAACTAAAATTAAGCAAGGAGAGATAAGGTCGAATTGTATATGATGAAACTATACAGTCATTCCATTCCATTCCATTCCTTTCCCTCCCACCCCACACTTGTAGACTTCCCCTACAGAATCCCCTATAACAGTGGTGGCAAACCTATGGCACAGGTGCCAGAGGTGGCACTCAGAGCCCTCTCTGTGGGCACGCGTGCACAGAGTTCGTCACACACACACATATCTAGGCTGGCCTGGGCCGCTAGGCACAACATGTAGGTAACCCTGTTAAGTGCTGTTAAACCCCACTGATGTTCATGGGAAGAACTAAAGCGCAATCCTTTACCTGGGAGTTAGCTCGGTTGCTGGCAATGGGGCTTGCTTCTAAACCCTCCTAGGGTCGTGATTCACCCATTCGAAGCGTTGCACGATTGCTTCAAAACAAAGCCACCGACTACCACCAAGCTTACTCTTGAGTAACACGCGCCTTGGAGCCAACTGTTTTTTCTAAACTAAAACCTCAGTATTCAGGTTAAATTGCCGTGTTGGCACTTTGCGATAAATAAGTGGGTTTTGGGTTGCAGTTTGGGCACTCGGTCTCGAAAAGGTTAGCCACCACTGCCCTATAAGCTAGAATTCCAATATTCCAAATATCCAGACAAAAAAAAAGAAAAGACAGGAATCTAAGCGAAGCTTTATTTAGCAATGGAAGAAGACAGTAAGAAAGAAAAGTAAAGCAAGAGAGGTGTTCGGAGTTTATTTACTGCCACGATAGCGCGTGTCTGTGACTCTGCCACTCGGCTATGGATGCTATATTGATTGCTTCCTGTCCCCAGTCCTTTGAGGCACCCCTGTCTCAGGAACGCGAGGCCTTCAGGGTGCACACAAACCCTCCGAATCACATCTGATAGCCGGTGCAGATCTTTCAACACTGGAACGATACGATCCCTGGATCTCACCTCGATAGCATTTCAGTCTTCCAGGACGTTCCAGTGTTGACCTGTGAATGGCAGTCGTCCAACTGAGAAGCTTCTAAGGGAGATTTCAAAGTGAGATTGCTGAAGCTGAGCGCATAAATTTGGAACAAGGGATCCTCTGGGGCTTAATAGAGACATAGGATTCTTATCTCTGGACACGGGCTGACTTTCTGGCCTTCAGCATTTCTCTCCTGCTCCAGGCAAGTTGATTACAAAGCCGGCGTGGTGTCGTGGTCAAGAGCAGGTGGATTCTAATCTGGAGAACCCAGTTTTATTCCCCATTCCTCCACCTGAGTGGCGGAGGCTTATCTGGTGAACCAGGCGTGTTTCCGCACTCCTACGTTCCTGCTGGGTGACCTTGGGCTAGACACTGTTCTCTCAGAACTCTCTCGGTCCCACCTACCTCACAACAAGGTGTCTGCAGGGGCGGAGCTGAAGTGGGGACATCTGGGGTGGCTTGCCCCGGGCACTGCCATTGCAGTCACATGTTGGGGGTGGGGGAAGAGGAGTGTTGGGGTGGGGCAGGGCATGGCAGGGGCAGGGGCAGGAGGGGGGGCGCGGACAGTTCATGTCCTGGATGCAGTTTCCCCTCCCTTTGTCACTGGTTGTCTGTTGTGGGGAAAGGGAAAGGAGTTTGTAAGCCACCTTGAGTCTCCTTACAGGAGAAAAAGGTGGGATATAAATCCAAACTCCTCCTCCTCCTCCTCCTCCTCCTCCTCCTCCTCCTCCTCTTCTTCTTCTTCTTCTTCTTCTTCTTCTTCTTCTTCTTCTTCCTCTTCTTCTTCTTCTTCGCCAAACCCCTTTCCCCTCCCTTTGTCACTGGTTGTCTGTTGTGGGGAGAGAAAGGGAAAGGAGCTTGTAAGCCACCTTGAGTCTCCTTACAGGAGAGAAAGGTGGGATATAAATCCAAACTCCTCCTCCTCCTCCTCCTCCTCCTCCTCCTCTTCTTCTTCTTCTTCTTCTTCTTCTTCTTCTTCTTCTTGGCTCACCCCTTTCACCTTCTGATTGGGATAAAAGGACTCAGGGATCTCCATTCCTGCTTGTATCTGATGAAGGGAATTTGGACTCTCAAAAACATATACTCCAAAATTTATACAACAACTTATACAGCAAAATTTTTGTTGGCCTCTGCGGCTCTACTGGACTAGAATCTCTGTGAGTGCGGACAAACATGGCTGCCCTCCTTTGAAACCCTCATACCACAGACCAAGGGCACCTACATCTAGTCTATGCTGATCAGAACTGTTCTCCAGCATCTCAGAGCTCGTCCTTTTGTAGGCATTGGTTGGCCAGCATCCGCTGCAGTTGCTGGGCAACAAGACGTTCATCTCATCTCCACAACAGAGGAAGCAGCTGTGGGAAAGGCCGGGGTGGCCCAGTGGAGGAGTTGGGGCTTGCTAGGAATGAGGTGCTGAATGGGACCCCGCTCTTGAGCACCCAAAAAACTAGTTCCAACTCAAGGTCAGACCTCACCTGGAATATTGGGTTTAGTTCTGGACACCACAATTCAAGAAGGATATTGGCAAGCTGGAATGGAGCCAAACATAAGAACATAAGAACTAGCCTGCTGGATCAGACCAGAGTCCATCTAGTCCAGCTCTCTGCTACTCGCAGTGGCCCACCAGGTGCCTTTGGGAGCTCACAGGCAGGATGGGAAAGCAATGGCCATCTTCTTCTTCTGCTGCTGCTGCTGCTCCCGAGCAACTGGTCTGCTAAGGCCTTTGCAATCTGAGATCAAGGAGGATCAAGATTGGTAGCCATAGATCGACTTCTCCTCCATAAATCTGTCCAAGCCCCTTTTAAAGCTATCCAGGTTAGTGGCCATCACCACCTCCTGTGGCAGCATATTCCAAACACCAATCACACGTTGCATGAAGAAGTGTTTCCTTTTATTAGTCCTAATTCTTCCCTCCAGCAAAGGAAGTCTGGAATCCAAGCCATATGAGGGGAGACTTGGGGAGCCGGGTATGTTGAGTCTGAAGAAGAGAAGGTTAAGGGGGGACATGGTAGTCATGTTCCAATATTCGAAGGGATATCATGTTGATGAAGGAGCAAGCTTGTTTTCCACTGCTTCAGAGACTAATGGGTTCAAGGTAAAGGAAAAGAGATTCCATCAAAACATTAGGAAGACCTTCCTGACCGTCAGGGCTGTTCAACAATGCAATACACTGCCTCGGAGGGTGGTGTAGCCTCCTTCTGTGGAGGTTTTTCGACAGAGGCTGGATGGCCATCTGTCAGGAGTGCTTTGGTTGTGTATTCCTGAATGGCAGGGGGATGGACTGGATGGCCTTTGTGGTTTCTTCCATCTCTATGATTCTACAATTCTATGATTATGGCTCAGTGGCAGGGCATTTGTTTTTCAGGCCGAAGGTCTCAGGTTCAATGGTGAGCATCTCCAGTTAAAAGAATCTGGTGGCAGGTGAAGTGGGAAACTGTCTAACTGAGACCTGCTGTTACCGCTGTTTGCCAGGTAACAATAAGTGATTTCAGCTCAGCAACGTTATGAGGCGCAGGAAGCAGGCGTTCTTCAAAGCAAAAGGATTTTATTGCAAGGGGTGGTCACAGCTCGGTCAGGAGAGAATCACGCTCTTGCAACGCCGTCAGCCGTCTTCCCGCGAGATCTCGCCATGGTGCTGAATGGAGAGCAGATCACGTCTATTCAGAAAATCCCAGGTGGGCTCGCCGCCACACCCAGCTATCTCCTATCAGATGGCTGTACCCTTCAGTAATGCCCTTAGGCTCCCGCCTCACCTTGCTGCAACAAAGAAAAGTTCAAACTGTCCAATGGTGGTCCCTGCACATCTTCCAATGGCTGGGGACCTTTGGGTGCTGGCAACAATTCAATTTACAAGTCCAAAGAGGGTCTTTGTCTCTGTCAAGGAGTCGGCTGGGCGTTGGTCTAAGCTGCATTCCAGAGCCAACTTTCTTGTCCCTTAATATCAGATTTTTACAGGCTACTGCTTTTGCTATCAGACACAAATTTCAAAAATAACATTTCTAAACTTAAACGTTAGAGAAACCTTAAGGGATGAATACATATACTTATATAGGCAAGACTTTCCTAAATTAACACTAACAAAACCCTAAACTAACTGGGGAACCTAGTCAAACTAGAATCCTAAACAGTGGGCACATCATAAATTCAACTCTAAAGGGGCTTTTATTACATCCTAGAATGGCATAAACAAGAGGGAAACCATATATCATTGGCACAAGCATACATACACCCCATACCTCCCTACACGGCCTCTTCGTTCAGTGGAGGCCAATTTACTGGTGGTCCCCGGCCCCTCGATGATGCGGCTGGCCTCCACACAGGCCAGGGCCTTTGTGGCTCTGGCCCCGGCCTGGTGGAAAGCTCTCCCACCAGCTGTCCGGGCCCTGCGGGATCTCGGTGAGTTCCGCAGGGCCTGCAAGACGGAGTTGTTCCACCGGGCCTTTGGAGGGACCAGCCGCTAATGGTGCCCCCCTTCTTGGCTCCTACATCTGGGCCTTGTATTACCTGACAGGACTCGCCGTTCCTCCCTTGGGGAAAGGATTTAATATTAGGTGACCGGGCGCCACCCATACTTATAAGTACTAGCATTATAGTTAGTCTTTTGCTGCTTTTATAGGTTTTAGCTAATTTATGATGGTTTTATGATTGTATTTTATTATATGCTGTACACCGCCCGGAGCCCCTTGGGGACGGGGCGGTATAAAAGCCTAAAGCATGCATAAACAAACAAACAAACAATAAATAAATAAATAAATAAATAAATAAGGATTCTTTGTGAGCCTTATGGAGGCTTCTGAACTACACAAGTCTCCGCGTCCGGGCATGGAGCCAGTGTAGCCAGGTCACTTGACTCAGGAAAATATTTTGCATATTTTCCTGGCGGTAACACTGGGAGAGGGGCGGCAAGTCTGCATAGGCAGGACCGACCTGGTGGACTAAGAGACTGATTCCATAGAAGGCAGGTTCATGTATTTGTGAATGTATTCATGCATTATACCAAGCAATGTGCCTACATAGAATAGACAGCCATTGGGGTGCTTGAGACATGCAAAGTGTCTGTATGGAAACCATCTGTTCGTCACGCGGAGACTTTTCTCAGTCAATCAATGGAGATTTATTGTAAAAATGGTAGGCATAACAAGAAGAGCAGAAAACAGCCAAATGCAATTATGTCCAGAAAACTCCATTAGATAAAAATTGATAAACTAACTTGCTTCATCAAGGTGGTGATCCATCATCTTTCCAGCCGAACGAAATGTTACGTGTGCGGAGGCCCGGAACGAGCAGCAGAATTGCCTGTTCCACAGACAAGAAGTTCTGGGTAGGAGACTGGGTTCGCCCTTCCATATGACAGCGTTACAACAACCTTGCGAGGTGGGTTCTGACAAGAGAGAGTGTCTGGCCCAGGATCCTACAACAGCTGGGTCTTCTATGCCCAGAGAAAAGCAAACAAACCAACAAACCCCTCCAGGATCTCCACCCAATCTGGCCTGGAGGAAAATGCCTTCCTGACCCCAAACTGCCAAAACAAAACCGAAGAGATTCGTTTGATGAAAGAAAAAAGCAAGCCTGCTCTCTTTCTCTCTCTGCCGTTCCTTCTCAGTTAAAAACCGGGGCCCAAAACGAGTGACAAACAATGCAGGGCAGAGATAGCTGACCTGTCAATATTTCGGAGCAGAAGGGCACCTGGGGGGCAGCCAGCAGGTTTAACGAGCCTCGAAGGCCTTCAGCCAAGACTTTTAGTGCTGCCTGGGCAATATGTAGAAGAAGAAGAAGAAGAAGAAGAAGAAGAAGAAGAAGAAGAAGAAGAAGAAGAAGAAGAAGAAGAAGAAGAAGAAGAAGAAGAAGAAGAAGAAGAAGAAGAAGAAGAAGAAGAAGAAGAAGCAGAGTTTGGATTTATATCCCCCCTTTCTCTCCTGCAGGAGACTCAAAGGGACTGACAATCTCCTTGCCCTTCCCCCGTCACAACAAACACTCTGTGAGGCAGGTGGGGCTGAGAGAGCTCCGAGAAGCTGTGACTAGCCCCAGGTCACCCAGCTGGCGTGTGTGGGAGTGTACAGGCTAATCTGAATTCCCCAGATAAGCCTCCACAGCTCAGGTGGCAGAGCTGGGAATCAAACCCGGTTCCTCCAGATCAGTGTGCACCTGCTCTTAGCCTCTACGCCACTGCTGCTTAGCCACTACGCCACTACGCCACTGCTGCTTGAGGAGACTCAAGGTGGATTTCAGAGTCCTGTTCAAACTCCCTCTCCTCACAACAGACATCTGGAACGTAGGAGTGAGGAAACACTCTGGTTCACTCATTGGTTGTTCAGATTTTTTAAAAAGCTGCTTTGGTAGCAGCAGCCACCCCCACCACACCTGGAGGGTCTTTGCTGCGTGACTAAAGGTGTATGATTTTTCTCCATCGATGCACTCATTGTAAAAGGTGTCCTGTTAATTAGGGCTTTTGTCTGAAACATCGTACAGTTAGAATTAAGCATGACTTCACTCTCTGATATTTCATGGCTGGCGGGGCACCTGGTGGTGGCTATTTCCTGGTTGCCCTCACCACGTTGGGGGTGGGATTTCAAAGGTGCCCAAAGGCTAAAAAGGCTTGGGGACCTCTGATATGGAGTATCCGGCTCTAGCTAACCAGACATTGGTAAGGACAGAGCGCTGGAGACCAAGGCCTGTGAGAAACGGCTGAAAGAACTGGGCATGCTCAGACTTAAGAAGAGACAGCTGAGGGGAGATACGACTGCCGTCTTCAACTATCTGAAGGGCTTCCATCTGAAGAGCAGTTGTTTCTCTTGCCCCAGAGGCTGGGTCTACTACGATAAGAAGAAGAGTTTGGATTTATATCCTGCTTTTCTCTCCTGTAAGGAGTCTGAAAGCAGCTTAACAACGCCTTTCCCTTCCTCTCCCCCACAACAGACATCTTGTGAGGCCAGTGGAACTGAGGAAGTTCTGAGAGAACTGTGACCGGCCCAAGGTCCAGCAGGCTTCATGTGGAGGAACAGGGAAACAAATCCAGTTCAGCAGATAGGAGTTCTACCACTCAGGCGGAGGAGTGGGGAACCAGGCCCGGTTCTCCAGATCAGAGCCCACCATAAGAACATAAGAACATGAGAACTAGCCGCCTGGATCAGACCAGAGTCCATCTAGTCCAGCCCTCTGCTACTCACAGTGGCCCACCAGGTGCCTTTGGGAGCTCACAGGCAGGATGGGAAAGCAATGGCCTTCTGCTGCTGCTGCTGCTCCTGAGCACCTGGCCTGCTAAGGCATTTGCAACCTCAGATCAAGGAGGATCAAGATTGGGAGCCATAGATCGACTTCTCCTCCATAACTCTGTCCAAACCCTTTTTAAAACAATCCAGGTTAGTGGCCATCACCACCTCCTGTGGCAGCATATTCCAAACACCAATCACACATTGCGTGAAGAAGTGTTTCCTTTGATTAGTCCTAATTCTTCCCCCCAGCATTTTCAATGGATGCCCCCTGGTTCTAGTATTGTGGGAAAGAGAGAAAAATGTCTCTCTGTCAACATTTTCTACCCCATGCATAATTTTGTAGACTTCAATCATATCCCCCCTCAGCCGCCTCCTCTCCAAACTAAAGAGCCCCAAACGCTGCAGCCTCTCCTCATAAGGAAGGTGATCCAGTCCCTCAATCATCCTTGTTGCCCTTCTCTGCACTTTTTCTATCTCCTCAATATCCTTTTTGAGATGTGGCGACCAGAACTGAACACAGTGCTCCAAGTGCGGTCGCACCACGGCTTTATATAAGGGCATGACAATCCTTGCAGTTTTATTATTACCGTTCTTAACCACTACACCTCACAAGTAGGGAATCTACATAAGGGAGGAGGATTGCAATTGGTCTGATGAGGGACAGGGTTCATGCAACGCGGCGTTTTCCTAGAGAAGGTTCCTGGACTACAATTCCCATCGACCCCAGGGGCTGATGGGATTTGTAGTCCATGAACATCTGGAGAGCCGCAGGTTACGGACCCCTGATTTAGGAGAACGTTTCCTGGCAATAAGATCTATCGAATGGTGGCCTAGACCAGGCAAACTTCCTTCGCTCCAGGTTTTCCAGCAAAGGTGGGATGGCCATCCGCCAAGAGCTGGCTGTTTCCACACTGAGCTGCAGTTTGGACAACAAGCCCACATGTCCTTTCCAAATCTAGGACTCCGCCAGAAAAACTGTGCTCTTGCTTCAGCTGAGAATTTTAATTGCCTACCGAACAGGGGAAACAGCTCCGGCCTACCTGGAATTAAGCCGTGGCTCTCCCCGGAGTCAGGGCTGCAATTTCTAGAAATTTTGACAGGTGAGAATGGGTTTCTGGCAGAAACTAATGGGAACTAATAACCTATCTAATAAAGAAAACCAGAACACCAAATGAAGATAATAAAAAGTGTAAAAAACGCGGGGACGCGAAACGAAGCCAGCGAATGCGCAACTCCCTAATCTCAGCGCCATCGATCACAATAATGGTTATTATTGGTATTATTCATAATCATGGCAGCCGTAATGATGATGTGTCTGATGGCGTTCGTCTTTTCGCATGAAAGCCTCCACAGCCTGCCTCCTACAGCTGTGCGGCAAATTCACCAGGTGCAGCTTCGGCACTTCGCCGCCGTTCCTGTGCTGCCGGCAGCTTCACCAGTTGAATTGCTGCCTGACCTGCACCCAGATTTCCCACTCGGGGGAGAAGCATGGGATGTCTCTGCTTGACTCTTTGGAAATTGCCTCTAATTAATATTCAACCTACGCTTTCAGTTCAATAACTGAATAACTGCAAAACGGTTGGTCCCGTCAAAGTCCGCTTTACATGTGCCAAGTTAATTTAATTTCTCTCCAGTCTGAAAAGGACGAGTTAATTTTGACCTTCCGCTTTGCCTTCTCCCACTTTCTTGGCTGACTTTTTTTCTTTTTTTAAAAAAAACGTGAATTTCCATTGATGAATTATTGCAAAATTAGGGAAGGTCTAGAAAAAAAAGACGGGGCTTGATGGATTGCCGGGCAGAGATTATTTTGTGCACCGAGAGCACCTTTAGAGGAGAGCAGGCTGCTAATTGCAGGCTGGGTTTTGCTCAGGAGATTTGCGCTTTGTGTGTGAACATGCCATGAGTTCTTTTGAAAAGGTGGTTATAAATATCTGTGTCAATCACAAAAATCACAAAGAAGTGGAGTTCATTTCTCACTGGGCAAAGCCGGCTGCTGCCGCCCGCTGTTGTCTCTCTGCCACAACTTACCATTTCTCTGAGGAATTCTCAATCCTCCTCCATTTCTTTCTTACAACAACCCTCTGGTGTAGGCTAGGCTGAGAAAGAGTGACTGGCTGTGAGTTTCCCAGAACCTAATTAGACACTGAGTGCATCCATCCATCCACACATCCATCCACACATCCATCCATCCATCCACACATCCATCCATCCATCCATCTATCCACACATCCATCCATCCATCCATCCATCCATCCATCCACACATCCATCCATCCACCCACCCACCGACCCACCGACCCACCCATCCATCCATCCATCCATCCATCCATCCATCCATCCATCCATCCATCCATCCATCCATCCATCCATCCATCCATCCATCCATCCATCCATCCATCCATCCATCCATCCATCCATCCATCCATCCATCCATCCACCCACCCATCCACCCACCCACCCACCCACCCACCCACCCACCCACCCATCCATCCATCCATCCATCCATCCATCCATCCATCCATCCATCCATCCATCCATCCACCCATCCACCCATCCACCCATCCACCCACCCACCCACCCACCCACCCACCCATCCATCCATCCATCCATCCATCCATCCATCCATCCATCCATCCATCCATCCATCCATCCATCCATCCATCCATCCATCCATCCATCTATCCATCCATCCATCCATCCATCCATCCATCCATCCATCCACCCATCCATCCATCCATCCATCCATCCATCCATCCATCCATCCATCCACCCATCCATCCATCCATCCATCCATCCACCCACCCACCCACCCACCCATCCATCCATCCATCCATCCACCCACCCACCCATCCATCCATCCATCCATCCATCCACATTCAATACAGCAGGGCTGTCCACTCACCGGGTGGTGGGCTTGCTGAAGCCAGGTTTGCCCAAGAGTCCAGTGGTATTCAGGGTCAGGGTGGGACTGCTGCACAGAGGCTGAGTGAGGGGAAACTGCACCTGGGGCATGCACACACCTTGCGCCCCTGCCGCAGTGTCACCTGCCCCTGACCCAGAACATCCCTGGAACGTCCCACCATGCACCTTCGATGGCCTGGCACGGCTCTGCCGCTCCTCTGCCCGAGACGTTGCACCCCCTGTCCCTTGGATGCTACGCTACTGCAGCCGCATCATGGGTAGAGTTGACAGCTCCATGTTGAAAAAATCCTAGAGGTTTGTGGGCGGAGCCTGAGGTGGGTGGGGTTGGGAAGGGGAGGGGCCTCAGCAGGGAATAATGCTAAGGAGACCAACTTCCAAAGCACCCAGGGAACTCTCATCGGGAGATCAGCTGAGATTCCAGGAGATCCCCAGTTACCATCTGCAGGTTGACAACCCTAACAGGTCGGGTTAAGCCCTGAATCTTAATACACCGCTACCTCTTGACTGGAGGTGGTGGC
The DNA here is from genome assembly GCF_021028975.2 of Sphaerodactylus townsendi. Lineage (NCBI taxonomy): Eukaryota > Metazoa > Chordata > Lepidosauria > Squamata > Sphaerodactylidae > Sphaerodactylus > Sphaerodactylus townsendi. The sequence continues at coordinate 181,735,888 of NC_059426.1, forward strand.
AGGGGGAGTGGGACTGTCATTTCACGTAAGTTGTAGGGCGTGGCATGGGGTGAGCCTAGCCTGGCCCAGTCTCGCCTGATCAGTGGCATACCTAGGCAAACTGGAGCCCTGGGCGAAACCTGTGAAAGAGAGAAAACGAGCATTGGCAGGAAGGGGGTGGATTTAAAAGGAAAATCTGGGGAAATGCCTGTGGTCAGGGGGTGCCTGCTGTCAGGGGTGCAATTATTAAGATAGCAGCACCAAAATGTCAGAGTATCTTCATGAGACCTTACTGATGATGATACTACCCAGGTTTGGTGAAGTTTGGTTTAGGGGGTCCAAAGTTATGGACCCTCAAAAGTGTAGCCCCCATCTCCTATTAGCTACCATTGGAAACAATGGGGGATGGGGCACCCCCTTTGGGAGTCCATAACTTTGGACTCCCTGAACCAAACCTCACCAAACCTGGGTGATATCATCAGGACAGTCTCCCAAAAAATCCCTGAAATTTTGGTGCTTCTATCCTAAAAACTGCACCCACTGCAGGCCAAAAACGGAAAAACACTGAAAATATAAAAAATCCCACAAATGAACTTGCAGTTTTTGCGCCCCCCACAAGGCGGTGCCCAGGGCAACTGCCTGGTTTGCCCAATGAGAGGAACGCCTCTGCGCCTGATAGTCAATAACTCCCTCCAGTCAACCCAGGAGGACGAACAACAGGGAGGCGAGAGAGGAAGGGGCGGGCATAAGAAGGGGCATGACCCCAAGCATGTCATAAACCAAGTAGACTTAAGTTCGGCAGCAACGTAGAGACCAAAAAACGTTTTGGGGGATCTGCACCTTCAAGAGTCAAATATTCCTTCCTACATTGCCCCTCCCAACTTTTGGACTGAGATATAAGAGATCTCCATTGTGACTTACTTCTGACGAAGAGACCTTTGACTCTTAAAAGCTCATCCTCAGAAACCCTTGTTTCCAAGTGTGGTGCAGTGGTTAAGAGCAGGTGCCCTCTAATCTGGAGAACCGGGTTTGAGTCCCCACTCCTCCACGTGAGTGGCGGAGGCTTATCTGGTGATCCAGATGTGTTTCCACACTCCTACATCCCTGCTGGGTGACCTAGGGCTAGTCCCAGTTCTCTCTGAACTCTCTCAGCCTCACCTACCTCACAAGGTGACTGTTGTAGGGAGAGGAAGGGAAAGGAGCTTGTAAGCCACCCTGAGACTCGTTACAGGAGAGAAAAGTGGGATAGAAATCCAAACTACTCCTCCTCCTCCTCCACCACCTCCTCCTCTTCTTCTTCTCCTCCTTCTTCTCCTTCTCCTTCTCCTTCTTCTTCTTTCTTCTTCTTCTTCTTCTTCTTCTTCTTCTCCTTCTCCTCCTCCTCCTTCTTCTCCTCCTTCTCCTTCTCCTTCTTCTCCTTCTTCTCCTTCTTCTTTCTTCTCCTCCTCCTCCTCCTCCTCCTTCTTCTTCTTCAGTGCTCTTGGGCTTGTATCTGTTTATTCCTCTGCAGGCCAACATGGCGACCTGTGTAAATCAATTTTCGGTATTTGACTAAAATCCGGAAGATGTCAGTCCTTCTGCCTGGGATGTCTGAGACCGAGACAAATAGGACAGGAACAGAACGGGCGGATGGGTTTAATGTTGCTGCCAACCCAGGACAGAAGGGCCCCAAATGCCATTGCCTTCAAGACATCTGCACTGAACATCTCAAAGCATCAAGGATATTTCGACTGGGCAAGGGATCAAGGATTCTGGAGAAATCCCTTTCCTGCAGAGATGTGCGGCTTTTCAGTGCTTGCTTCCTAGCAAGCAGGGATGCAGGTCAGAGTCAAATGTCTGGACGTTCCCAGAGGGTTAGACTGGGAAATCGGGTTTCCTCAGTTCTTACTCTAAATATGGGAACGGCACAGGGCTGTGTGTTGAGTCCTTTATTGTTCACCCTTTATACATATGATTGTACATATGATAGTAACACCATTATCAAATTTGCTGATGACACAACGGTGGTGAGGCTCATCTCTGGAGGGGATGAGTCTGCCTATCGGAGTGAGGTGGACCGACTGCTCTCATGGTGCAGGGAAAATAACCTGGTTCTTAATGCTAACAAGACAAAGGAGCTTATAGTGGACTATAGAAGGAATAGCTCAGAAATTCAGCCCTTGACTATAAATGGAGATCAAGTAGGAGCTGGTGGCTAGTTTCTAAATTTCTGGGCAATCATGATTAAAGAGGACCTTGACCTGGGCACAGTACATGGACTGCCGCTGTGGTTAAGAAGGCTCCAGCAAAGACTGTACTATCTGAGACTTTTAAGGAAAACAACAACTGGATGGAAAACTCCTGGTGTCCTTTTTTTACCGGCCAAAGCTATAGAGAGTGTCTTAACCTACTGCATCTGTGTACGGTTCTCCAGTTGCACAGGGGCAGATAGGAAGGCGCTCCAAAGGGTGATCCCTACTGCACAGAGGATTATCGGCTGCCCTCTCCCCTCCTTGGAAGAACTATAATTCCCGAAGCCTAAAGAAAGCCCAAAATATTCTGAGAGGCCCGTCTCATCCAGCCCACTCTCTTTTTGAACTGTTACCATTCGGCAGACGATACAGGTCTATCAAAACCCGGACAAAGAGGCTTAGAGACAGCTTCTACTCCAGAGCTGTGGCTATGCTGAACTCCGGGGCTTCGTGTTGATGTGTGTGGGGCTGTGTAGGGCTGGGTGGTGGAAGGGGAAAGTGAGAATGGGGTATGAGTCTGGAATTGTGGGCATCGAGGAATGCTGCTGTAAATTTCGTTGTGGGTGCACAATGACATTAAAATGCTTGTGCTTATGTTTATGAAATGCATGCACTCAGGGCCAAGGCAGTTGGGTTCCACGGTGCAAGGGGAGAATTTGGAAGAGGCCTCAAAGATCTTTACAGGTGACAGGAGCTCCAGGAAGGTGCAGACATTGAAAAGCAGAAGCAGAAGCCTTTTGGACCTTCGTCCTTCAGGAACTGATTGAAGCAATGCAGGGCAACGGTTTCCAGACAATGTTTATCAATCCTTCTGCTGTTTTATTGGCAGGAAATCCGTTCAATGTTATCTTTGGAGTCTTGCAAAACAAGGACACCACAGAGAGAGAGAGAACGAGAGAAAGAGAGCATTGCCTTACTAAAAAGAAAAGCAGAGAATCCAGATTCTATCGCTTTCCAAATATTTTGTGTAGATTTTATTTCCGTGTGTGTTTGTTGGTGTGTGCATACCTCTCTTGGCACCATCTTTCCTACACAGGTGTTTAACTTGGCGCTACGCCACAGTTTGAATCCCACCAACATGGGAACCTGTTACTAAAATTTTTGGATCCCACCACTGGTTGAGTTGAACATTGGACCTAGATGGTGCCCCAAACATTTGCATGACCTTGGGCTACCTTCTTTCCAGAAACAACCTGGAGCAGGAACTCCTAAGCTGTTGAGTCAGGCCTGCTCACGATCAGGACCCATGCCCGTAGTGGGGGCAGCAGGATGGAGGACAGCCGGAGGGAAAGTTCTCAACAGGTCAGTCTGGAGGACCTCTGGTGGTCAATGGGGCCCCAGCTGAGGACCAGAGCAACCTTCAGTCTGGGCAGCTCTTCCGCCACCCTTCAGTCCCAGGAAGAGTGATGCAGGGTGTTTATCACAGGTCGCAGCCGAATAACAATTAGGTTTTATCGGGATGCCACCGTTGATTAAAAAAGGCGGCGGATCCAGGAGGACTCGGAGATAATTACATTTTCCGCAGCCTGGTACTGTAACGTTTTATTTTTGGAATATAGCTTTTCACCGCCATAAACCCCGATCGCTTAATATTCATCCCAGCCTCCCCCTCGCACAATAGACAACCGCCCTGTCGAGATACGGTGCTGGCAGCCGCTGACGTCGAGCGTCCTCGCGCTTTTTAGAAACCCAAATTGCAGCTCTATTCCTGCGGCTGTCGGAGTAAAGAGCTGTCAGCAAACTTCATCACACTGCCCTGATTTCCATTCCGCCATATCAAGGGACGGGCGCGCCTCTTCTGGAACGAACACGAGAGCGGAACTCTGCCTCGGAGAGAGAGAGAGAGACGTCGGCCAAGATAAAGGGCCCCGTTGATCTTTCTATCGTGGTGCCACGAAGCCGCCTTCTGCTGAATTCCATCAAGGCCGCTATTGTCTGCTCTGACTGGCCGCAGTTCTCTGATCTGGAGAGCCGGGTTCGAGTTCTCCATCCTTCACGCGATCAGTGGACTCTAGTCTGGAGAAACCGGGTTCGATTCCCCACTCGTCCTCATGAGTGGGAGACGTGAGTGAGCGGCAGTGGCGTAGTGGCTAAGAGCAGGTGCACTCTGATCTGGAGGAACCGGGTTTGATTCCCAGCTCTGCTGCTTGAGCTGTGGAGGCTTATCTGGGGAATTCAGATTAGCCTGGGCACTCCCACACACACCAGCTGGGTGACCTTGGGCTAGTCACAGTTCTTGGGAGCTCTCTTAGCCCCACCTGAGAGAAGGGGGGAAGGGAAAGGAGATTGTAAGCCCCTTGGAGTCTCCTTACAGGAGAGAATAAGGGGATATAAATCCTCCTCCTCCTCCTCCTCCTCCTCCTCCTCCTCCTCCTCCTCCTCTTCTTCTTCTTCTTCTTCTTCTTCTTCTTCTTCTTCTTCTTCTTCTTCTTCTTCTTCTTCTTCTTCTTCTTCTTCCCTGGAGAACTGGATTTGTTTCCCTACTCCTCTACATGAAGCCTGAAGAAGAGGAGTTTGGATCTATACCCCACCTTTCTCTCCTGTAAGGAGACTCAAGGTGGCCTACAAGCTCCTTTCCCTTCTTCTCCCCACAACAGACACCCTGTGAGGTGGGTGGGGCTGAGAGAGCTCAGAGAAGCTGTGACTAGCCCAAGGTCACCCAGCTGCCGTGTGTGGGAGTGCACAGGCTAATCTGAATTCCCCAGATAAGCCTCCACAGCTCAGGCGGCTGAGCCGGGAATCAAACCCGGTTCCTCCAGATTAGATACACGAGCTCTTAACCTCCTACGCCACTGCTGCTCCTTAAGATCTCTCAGGATTCTCCTTAATGCCTCCTAAACTGAAGAAGAGAAGGAGGAGTTTGGATCTATACCCCGCCTTTCTCTCCTGTAAGGAGACTCCAAGGGGCATACAAACTCCTTCCCTTCCTCTCCCCACAACAAACACCTTGTCGTGAGAATATTTTAAATTTTAATTTTATTTATTTTACACTTTTTTTTTGTTTTACATATCTAAATAGCACATACATGGAAAGATGAAGAAAAGGGAGCTCAATCTAGTCCCTTCTCCCCCTATAGTAATACTAAGTGAAAAGAAAAGAAAAAACACCCCACACACAAAGACCTACACATATAGGTACCTCACTACGGGTACAAGCATAAATCTCTGTGCTGATAATTAATTTCGACATTTTTTTTCACTTTTAGTCCTTCTTATAAAGTTGTCTTAGTCCAATACACTGTTTTCATTTAAGTCTCGAATCCTTACGTTGTTTCTCTTTTTGTATATGTTTTCGATCAGTAGTCCGCAAAGGATTTCCAGTCTTTCTTTCTTTCTTTCTTTCTTTCTTTCTTTCTTTCTTTCTTTCTTTCTTTCTTTCTTTCTTTCTTTCTTTCTTTCTTTCTTTCTTTCTTTCTTTCTTTCTTTCTTTCGTTCTGGTCTTTATAGCTGTATGTAATAAATGGCTGTATGTATGTATGTATGTATGGCTGTATGTATGTATGTATGTATGTACAGGTTGCTTTTATAGCCAAAATTATTTATTTATTTATAATTGATTTTATATAATCGCCTCCCCCATAAAGGGCTCTTAAGGTGAACAACATAATAAAACAACAATTACATTAAAACCCCATTAAAACAGCAAATTAACAAAATTACATTAACAGAAAATTTCAGAAAATTGTCCGTATTATAACCATCGTCAACCTTGTCATCTCTGCAGAGCAGACACCTTGTGAGGTAGGCGGGGCTGAGAGAGGTCGGAGAGAACTGTGACTAGCCCACGGTCACCCAGCAAGAATGTAGGCATGGGGAAACAAATCCAGTTCACCCGATAAGAGTTGGCCGCTCAGGCGAAGGAGGGGGGGATCAAATCTGCTTCTCCATATTAGAGTTCACCTGCTCTTAACCACTACACCACGCTGGTTCACTACACCTGCTGAGTGACCTTGAGCCAGTCACAGTTCTCTCAGAACTCTCTCCGCCCCACCGACCTCACAAGGTGTCTGTTGTGGGGAGAGGAATGGAAGGAGTTGGTAAGCCCCTTTGAGACTCCTCACAATGGATAAAACTTGGGCATAAATCCATCTCTTCTTCTTCTGTTAAATCAATTAATATGACAAATAGCCCCAGGTAGTCTTAGTTGAACAGCACCTGTTCTTAGCAATGTGTTATACCTGAGACTCATGAACCAACGCAGAAGAGCAACATGTGCTGTTTTACCACCTGTTGTCACCTGTGTGAACATTTGGCCTTGCCCTGACTTGGATGACTGAGGTTAGCCTGATCCCATCAGATGGTGGAGACCAACGAAGTCCACGGTTTCTCGGGACAGAAGGCAATGACAAACTACTGTCTTTCTTTCAAATATACAGCTGTGAAAAAGGCAAACTCTATGCTGGGGGTAATTAGGAAAGGAGTTGAGAATAAAACTGCAAGGATTGTCATGCCCTTATATAAAGCCGTGGTGCGACCGCACTTGGAGTCCTGTGTCCAGTTCTGGTCGCCACATCCCAAAAAGGATATTGAGGAGATAGAAAAAGTGCAGAGAAGGGCAACGAGGATGATTGAGGGACTGGAGCACCTTCCCTATGAGGAGAGGCTGCAGCGTTTGGGACTCTTTAGTTTGGAGAGGAGACGTCTGAGGGGGGATATGATTGAAGTCTATAAAATTATGCATGGGTGTAGAAAATGTTGGGACAGAGAGACATTTTTCTCTTTTCTCACCATACTAGGAAACAGGGGGCATTCATTGAAAAATGCTGGGGAAGAATTAGACTAATAAAAGGAAAACACGCCTTCACGCAACGTGTGATTGGTGTTTGGAATATGCTGCCACAGGAGGTGGTGATGGCCACTAACCTGGATAGCTTTAAAAGGGGCTTGGACAGATTGATGGAGGAGAAGTCGATCTATGGCTACCAATCTTGATCCTCCTTGATGTGAGATTGCAAATGCCTTAGCAGACCTGGTGCTCGGGAGCAACAGCCGCAGAAGGCCATTGCTTTCACATCCTGCACGTGAGCTCCCAAAGGCACCTGGTGGGCCACTGCGAGTAGCAGAGAGCTGGACTAGATGGACTCTGGTCTGATCCAGCTGGCTTGTTCTTATGTTCTTATGTTTTTCCGTTGAAATCGTTGCACTATATAATGTATCATGTTGATATTTATGCTTCACTTCACTCCTTTTTTTAGAAGAAGAGGTGATTTTCATACCCTACCATTTCTTTACCTTCAAGGAGACTCAGTGTGGCTTACAATCACTTTCCCTTCTTTCTCCACAACAGACACTTTGTGAGGAAGGTAGGGCTGGGTATCTGATTCCAGAGGCAGAATACCCATGAATACTAGAACAGAGGAACTTGCTTTTGGACTCTCGGGGCATCAATGTATTGTCAAAGGCTTTCACGGCCAGATTCAATTGGTTGTTCTGGATTGTTGTGGGTTTTCCAAGCTGTGTGGTAGATCTGGTAGATCTTGTTCTGGTGGATCTTGTTCCTAAACACCAAACTACGGCCACACAGCCTGGAAAACCTATCAGAACCACTTGTTCCTAATGTTTCGCCTGCATCTGTGGCTAGCATCTTCAGAGGTGTATCACAGTGATAAGTGTGTTACACGCTGTGTCCAGTGAGAAGGGAATGTTTAGTGGGGTATATATTTTGTCTATGGGGAACCAATTGTCTATTGGGGAACCAATTAGTAACTTTGGCCTTGGACAATACATCAATCAGTACGTGTTTTGGGTGGAACTTGCTATGCAAAGGTGTGATTGACTGCACTGTATTGTGGGCGGGGTTTTCATTTACATTCGTATTCGCATTTGCATTTCCTGTAGTAGCAACTGTTAGCCCTTTGATCAATCCTATAGATATATATATAAATGGCAATATATTTTCCTTTAAAATCATATTGGCAGAAGCTAAGCTTTCACAGCACCTCTCTGTGTAGGTAGCAGCATGGTCACCTGACAGCAAGCTAAGGTCAAAAGTTTGCTTTAACATGAGCTAATTAAGAGAATGAGTTACTCCTGTATGACTCGGAGGTCTCATCCTGTGTAAGGGCATGCTTGATTACCACACCTTGCAAAGATACTGTTAAAGACAAAGAATATGGAAAGCCACCTCAGCATCAGATATTGCATTTCCCTATCTCTTCTGGGAACCAAGTCAGCAACAATAGTTGCTCTTCTGCTTCTCCTGTACCTTTGTTATGACTTTCCTAAACCACTCACCTTACCCCGGTCTAAAGGTCTCAGCTAAATCTGAATATCTTGGGCAGTGAGTTAAAAAGTTAATCTGCATGGGAGCCTTACAGCAGCTCCTCGTTTAGCTTAACAATGTAATTTGGCCCCCTTTGTCCCGGTCTTAGTCATAGTTGAGCTGATTAATTAGCTCTGCACCCCAAACCCAGCACAGATGTAAAACCAAGTGCAATTGGTTCCTTTTCCCGCCAAGGAATGATCTACCTTATAAAAGTTCAACATGTTGCTCATTACTAGCCTGTGCCTCCCTTGGTCTGGTCAGTTTGAGACACGATATCGTCTTCTACCGGTTTCCGTGCTGGCGTGGAATCCCTGCCTTCTACTGCTTGTACTTCGAGAACGTTAGGTAACGCATCACCCTGCAAACCCCCAAATTCCCTCTCTATCATCCCATCTACCTTTCAAACCTTTCTATATACTAGGAACTTGAATGTATGCGCTCTTATGTCTTACTGTATGGGTGTATTTTGAACCAAATGTATATAAACGTTTAAAAATTTCATTTGGACTCTTGAATTACTCTGCGGATCTCTCCTTGCCAAATCCCTTCCCCATAGATATAGTCTCCAAGATCCTGCCCTAGTCTCCTCTTGCACTGCCAAGTGAGCATTCATTCCCCTTCACTATTTTAAAAACCATATGTGTGCTGTTACACTCTTAGCAGCTGGTGGAGATTCCCTTTAATAATTTAATAACCCCTGTTAAGCTAGGTAACACAACAGTACTAGTGAATATATTGTCGAAGGCTTTCATGGCCGGAATCACTTGGGTGCTGTGTGGTTTCCTCTGAAGGATCCTCTGAAGATGCCAGCCACAGATGCAGGCGAAACATCAGGAGAGAATGCTGCTAGAACACGGCCATACAGCCCGGAAACCACACAGCACCCAAGTACTAGTGAATGCAAATTCTGTGTCTGGATGGAGTTCATTGTCCATGAACCTAGCATGCCCTTGGCCTGGTGTTTTTAAGCACTGATAGCCAGGTTTTGTTAACTCTCAGAGACTCTTCCTTCTTGTTGAAGCTGTCTTGGTGTTTGTGGATTTCAATGGCCTCCCTGTGTAGTTTGGGCATCATTTTCAAGCAGGGTCAAAGATGGATTCGAAAAAAGATTGGTCAGTCTTTCCTTTCTTGCTGGAAAGCCTCATGCCTCCAAATACCTGGTACTTGGCTCAGGCAATAAAGTCCTGCTCGTGCGATTCCCCCGGGCTTGCCACTGGGAGGCACAAACTATAAAACAAAAAAGCACAGCGAACTCGACAGGGAATAAAGACTTGAACATTTTGAGACACAAAATTGCGCACCTTCACACTATGTGTGTTGTAAACAACAATAAAAATAATCCTGTGCTTGGGTGAGTCTCTCGTTTAGCCTGATGGAGCTTTACATGCATCGAACAGCTAATAAATTCTCTGGAAATAATGGCAGCGTACTGTTGAAGGCTTTGTTGAAGGAGCAGCAGTGGCGTAGGAGGTTAAGAGCTCATGTATCTAATCGGGAGGAACCGGGTTTGATTCCCAGCTCTGCCGCCTGAGCTGTGGAGGCTTATCTGGAGAATTCAGATTAGCCTGTGTACTCCCACATGCGCCAGCTGGGTGACCTTGGGCTAGTCACAGCTTCTCGGAGCTCTCTCAGCCCCACCCACCTCACAGGGTGTTTGTTGTGAGGGGGGAAGGGCAAGGAGATTGTCAGCCCCTTTGAGTCTCCTGCAGGAGAGAAAGGGGGGATATAAATCCAAACTCTTCTTCTTCTTTCTTTCTTCTTCTTCTTCTTCTTCTTCTTCTTCTTCTTCTTCTTCTTCTTCTTCTTCTTCTTCTTCTTCTTCTTCTTCTTCTTCTTCTTCTTCTTCTTCTTCTTCTTTGTGGCCAGATTCAATGGGTTGTGGTGGGTTTTCCGGGCTGTGTGGCCGTGGCACCACAATTCAAGAAGGATATTGACAAGCTGGAACGGGTCCAGAGGAGGGCAACCAAAATGGTAAAAGGTCTGGAATCCATGCCCTACTAGGAGAGATGTAGGGAGCTGGGGATGTTTAGTCTGGAGAAGGGAAGGTTAAGGGGGGACATGATAGCCATGTTCTTTTTTTAAAGTTTTTATTAAGATTAAAATATTACACACATCCTCTTGTCATCACTTTTGACTGGTTACATCATATCCAGAAAAAAACCCTCTCTCTCTCTCTCTCTCTCTCTCTCTCTCTCTCTCTCTCTCTCTCTCTCTCTCTCTATCTATCTATCTATCTATCTATCTATCTATCTATCTATCTATCTATCTATCTATCTATCTAGATTTTTATACTGCCCTATCCCTGAGGGGCTCCAGGCGGTGTACAGCAAAACTAATACAAACCAAGTTCGGGAGCAAACTATACAATTAAAACAACAGCAACCCATAGAAGCTCCATTGTTAAAATATACTAAATTTCATTAAAAGCAGCGGTAATACCATAGTAGAAGGCGCCCGGTAAACCCTTTTCCTTAAAACCCTCCCCTAGGGAGCAGCCGGACTCCTCCATAGGAGGGTAATCTAGATGTAATCGAGCAGGGGCGCCATTTTAGTTTTATTTCATTTTATTAGATGTGTATCCCAACTTTTCTTGACTATAATCAGGCTCAGGTCAGCTGACAACCAAAATAATTCAATCAGTTAAAAAATAACATCATTTGTAATATAGAAACTATAACTAAAAACTTACAGTTTTAAAATTGCCTCCCTCTGCATAGCAACTTCATCGGCGGGTCTCTTATCCTAGTAGTTAATGGGGCTGTCCTGTTTAGCTTCCAAAGACATTTTCTTAAAATTGTGACTTACTTTGGGTAGAAAGGTAATATGTGACTCCCAAAACAAATCAATCAGATGCTCAATGTATTGTCGAAGGCTTTCACGGCCGGAATCACTAGGCTGCCGTGTGGTTTCCGGGCTGTCTGGCCGTGTTCTAGCAGCATTCTCTCCTGACCTTTCGCCTGCATCTGTGGCTGGCATCTTCAGAGGATCTGAAGCCACAGATGCAGGCGAGAGTTGGTACCACGGTATTACTCTTTCCATGTCTGCAGACAAGTCAATAAACCTAGCTTGTTATTAGCCATCCTTGTGCGGAGTCTTTAATGGGTAAAAACTTCCATAACACCACTCCTTCCCCCGGGTCCATACGCTGACGTCAAAAAAAGTTATTTGGTCAAAAAAAGTTATTTGGTCAAAAAAAGTGGGGGGGGGGTGGGGGGGGGGGGGGGTGGGGGGGGGGGGGGGTGGGGGGGGGGGGGGGTGGGGGGGGGGGGGGGTGGGGGGGGGGGGGGGTGGGGGGGGGGGGGGGTGGGGGGGGGGGGGGGTGGGGGGGGGGGGGGGTGGGGGGGGGGGGGGGTGGGGGGGGGGGGGGGTGGGGGGGGGGGGGGGTGGGGGGGGGGGGGGGTGGGGGGGGGGGGGGGTGGGGGGGGGGGGGGGTGGGGGGGGGGGGGGGTGGGGGGGGGGGGGGGTGGGGGGGGGGGGGGGTGGGGGGGGGGGGGGGTGGGGGGGGGGGGGGGTGGGGGGGGGGGGGGGTGGGGGGGGGGGGGGGTGGGGGGGGGGGGGGGTGGGGGGGGGGGGGGGTGGGGGGGGGGGGGGGTGGGGGGGGGGGGGGGTGGGGGGGGGGGGGGGTGGGGGGGGGGGGGGGTGGGGGGGGGGGGGGGTGGGGGGGGGGGGGGGTGGGGGGGGGGGGGGGTGGGGGGGGGGGGGGGTGGGGGGGGGGGGGGGTGGGGGGGGGGGGGGGTGGGGGGGGGGGGGGGTGGGGGGGGGGGGGGGTGGGGGGGGGGGGGGGTGGGGGGGGGGGGGGGTGGGGGGGGGGGGGGGTGGGGGGGGGGGGGGGTGGGGGGGGGGGGGGGTGGGGGGGGGGGGGGGTGGGGGGGGGGGGGGGTGGGGGGGGGGGGGGGTGGGGGGGGGGGGGGGTGGGGGGGGGGGGGGGTGGGGGGGGGGGGGGGTGGGGGGGGGGGGGGGTGGGGGGGGGGGGGGGTGGGGGGGGGGGGGGGTGGGGGGGGGGGGGGGTGGGGGGGGGGGGGGGTGGGGGGGGGGGGGGGTGGGGGGGGGGGGGGGTGGGGGGGGGGGGGGGTGGGGGGGGGGGGGGGTGGGGGGGGGGGGGGGTGGGGGGGGGGGGGGGTGGGGGGGGGGGGGGGTGGGGGGGGGGGGGGGTGGGGGGGGGGGGGGGTGGGGGGGGGGGGGGGTGGGGGGGGGGGGGGGTGGGGGGGGGGGGGGGTGGGGGGGGGGGGGGGTGGGGGGGGGGGGGGGTGGGGGGGGGGGGGGGTGGGGGGGGGGGGGGGTGGGGGGGGGGGGGGGTGGGGGGGGGGGGGGGTGGGGGGGGGGGGGGGTGGGGGGGGGGGGGGGTGGGGGGGGGGGGGGGTGGGGGGGGGGGGGGGTGGGGGGGGGGGGGGGTGGGGGGGGGGGGGGGTGGGGGGGGGGGGGGGTGGGGGGGGGGGGGGGTGGGGGGGGGGGGGGGTGGGGGGGGGGGGGGGTGGGGGGGGGGGGGGGTGGGGGGGGGGGGGGGTGGGGGGGGGGGGGGGTGGGGGGGGGGGGGGGTGGGGGGGGGGGGGGGTGGGGGGGGGGGGGGGTGGGGGGGGGGGGGGGTGGGGGGGGGGGGGGGTGGGGGGGGGGGGGGGTGGGGGGGGGGGGGGGTGGGGGGGGGGGGGGGTGGGGGGGGGGGGGGGTGGGGGGGGGGGGGGGTGGGGGGGGGGGGGGGTGGGGGGGGGGGGGGGTGGGGGGGGGGGGGGGTGGGGGGGGGGGGGGGTGGGGGGGGGGGGGGGTGGGGGGGGGGGGGGGTGGGGGGGGGGGGGGGTGGGGGGGGGGGGGGGTGGGGGGGGGGGGGGGTGGGGGGGGGGGGGGGTGGGGGGGGGGGGGGGTGGGGGGGGGGGGGGGTGGGGGGGGGGGGGGGTGGGGGGGGGGGGGGGTGGGGGGGGGGGGGGGTGGGGGGGGGGGGGGGTGGGGGGGGGGGGGGGTGGGGGGGGGGGGGGGTGGGGGGGGGGGGGGGTGGGGGGGGGGGGGGGTGGGGGGGGGGGGGGGTGGGGGGGGGGGGGGGTGGGGGGGGGGGGGGGTGGGGGGGGGGGGGGGTGGGGGGGGGGGGGGGTGGGGGGGGGGGGGGGTGGGGGGGGGGGGGGGTGGGGGGGGGGGGGGGTGGGGGGGGGGGGGGGTGGGGGGGGGGGGGGGTGGGGGGGGGGGGGGGTGGGGGGGGGGGGGGGTGGGGGGGGGGGGGGGTGGGGGGGGGGGGGGGTGGGGGGGGGGGGGGGTGGGGGGGGGGGGGGGTGGGGGGGGGGGGGGGTGGGGGGGGGGGGGGGTGGGGGGGGGGGGGGGTGGGGGGGGGGGGGGGTGGGGGGGGGGGGGGGTGGGGGGGGGGGGGGGTGGGGGGGGGGGGGGGTGGGGGGGGGGGGGGGTGGGGGGGGGGGGGGGTGGGGGGGGGGGGGGGTGGGGGGGGGGGGGGGTGGGGGGGGGGGGGGGTGGGGGGGGGGGGGGGTGGGGGGGGGGGGGGGTGGGGGGGGGGGGGGGTGGGGGGGGGGGGGGGTGGGGGGGGGGGGGGGTGGGGGGGGGGGGGGGTGGGGGGGGGGGGGGGTGGGGGGGGGGGGGGGTGGGGGGGGGGGGGGGTGGGGGGGGGGGGGGGTGGGGGGGGGGGGGGGTGGGGGGGGGGGGGGGTGGGGGGGGGGGGGGGTGGGGGGGGGGGGGGGTGGGGGGGGGGGGGGGTGGGGGGGGGGGGGGGTGGGGGGGGGGGGGGGTGGGGGGGGGGGGGGGTGGGGGGGGGGGGGGGTGGGGGGGGGGGGGGGTGGGGGGGGGGGGGGGTGGGGGGGGGGGGGGGTGGGGGGGGGGGGGGGTGGGGGGGGGGGGGGGTGGGGGGGGGGGGGGGTGGGGGGGGGGGGGGGTGGGGGGGGGGGGGGGTGGGGGGGGGGGGGGGTGGGGGGGGGGGGGGGTGGGGGGGGGGGGGGGTGGGGGGGGGGGGGGGTGGGGGGGGGGGGGGGTGGGGGGGGGGGGGGGTGGGGGGGGGGGGGGGTGGGGGGGGGGGGGGGTGGGGGGGGGGGGGGGTGGGGGGGGGGGGGGGTGGGGGGGGGGGGGGGTGGGGGGGGGGGGGGGTGGGGGGGGGGGGGGGTGGGGGGGGGGGGGGGTGGGGGGGGGGGGGGGTGGGGGGGGGGGGGGGTGGGGGGGGGGGGGGGTGGGGGGGGGGGGGGGTGGGGGGGGGGGGGGGTGGGGGGGGGGGGGGGTGGGGGGGGGGGGGGGTGGGGGGGGGGGGGGGTGGGGGGGGGGGGGGGTGGGGGGGGGGGGGGGTGGGGGGGGGGGGGGGTGGGGGGGGGGGGGGGTGGGGGGGGGGGGGGGTGGGGGGGGGGGGGGGTGGGGGGGGGGGGGGGTGGGGGGGGGGGGGGGTGGGGGGGGGGGGGGGTGGGGGGGGGGGGGGGTGGGGGGGGGGGGGGGTGGGGGGGGGGGGGGGTGGGGGGGGGGGGGGGTGGGGGGGGGGGGGGGTGGGGGGGGGGGGGGGTGGGGGGGGGGGGGGGTGGGGGGGGGGGGGGGTGGGGGGGGGGGGGGGTGGGGGGGGGGGGGGGTGGGGGGGGGGGGGGGTGGGGGGGGGGGGGGGTGGGGGGGGGGGGGGGTGGGGGGGGGGGGGGGTGGGGGGGGGGGGGGGTGGGGGGGGGGGGGGGTGGGGGGGGGGGGGGGTGGGGGGGGGGGGGGGTGGGGGGGGGGGGGGGTGGGGGGGGGGGGGGGTGGGGGGGGGGGGGGGTGGGGGGGGGGGGGGGTGGGGGGGGGGGGGGGTGGGGGGGGGGGGGGGTGGGGGGGGGGGGGGGTGGGGGGGGGGGGGGGTGGGGGGGGGGGGGGGTGGGGGGGGGGGGGGGTGGGGGGGGGGGGGGGTGGGGGGGGGGGGGGGTGGGGGGGGGGGGGGGTGGGGGGGGGGGGGGGTGGGGGGGGGGGGGGGTGGGGGGGGGGGGGGGTGGGGGGGGGGGGGGGTGGGGGGGGGGGGGGGTGGGGGGGGGGGGGGGTGGGGGGGGGGGGGGGTGGGGGGGGGGGGGGGTGGGGGGGGGGGGGGGTGGGGGGGGGGGGGGGTGGGGGGGGGGGGGGGTGGGGGGGGGGGGGGGTGGGGGGGGGGGGGGGTGGGGGGGGGGGGGGGTGGGGGGGGGGGGGGGTGGGGGGGGGGGGGGGTGGGGGGGGGGGGGGGTGGGGGGGGGGGGGGGTGGGGGGGGGGGGGGGTGGGGGGGGGGGGGGGTGGGGGGGGGGGGGGGTGGGGGGGGGGGGGGGTGGGGGGGGGGGGGGGTGGGGGGGGGGGGGGGTGGGGGGGGGGGGGGGTGGGGGGGGGGGGGGGTGGGGGGGGGGGGGGGTGGGGGGGGGGGGGGGTGGGGGGGGGGGGGGGTGGGGGGGGGGGGGGGTGGGGGGGGGGGGGGGTGGGGGGGGGGGGGGGTGGGGGGGGGGGGGGGTGGGGGGGGGGGGGGGTGGGGGGGGGGGGGGGTGGGGGGGGGGGGGGGTGGGGGGGGGGGGGGGTGGGGGGGGGGGGGGGTGGGGGGGGGGGGGGGTGGGGGGGGGGGGGGGTGGGGGGGGGGGGGGGTGGGGGGGGGGGGGGGTGGGGGGGGGGGGGGGTGGGGGGGGGGGGGGGTGGGGGGGGGGGGGGGTGGGGGGGGGGGGGGGTGGGGGGGGGGGGGGGTGGGGGGGGGGGGGGGTGGGGGGGGGGGGGGGTGGGGGGGGGGGGGGGTGGGGGGGGGGGGGGGTGGGGGGGGGGGGGGGTGGGGGGGGGGGGGGGTGGGGGGGGGGGGGGGTGGGGGGGGGGGGGGGTGGGGGGGGGGGGGGGTGGGGGGGGGGGGGGGTGGGGGGGGGGGGGGGTGGGGGGGGGGGGGGGTGGGGGGGGGGGGGGGTGGGGGGGGGGGGGGGTGGGGGGGGGGGGGGGTGGGGGGGGGGGGGGGTGGGGGGGGGGGGGGGTGGGGGGGGGGGGGGGTGGGGGGGGGGGGGGGTGGGGGGGGGGGGGGGTGGGGGGGGGGGGGGGTGGGGGGGGGGGGGGGTGGGGGGGGGGGGGGGTGGGGGGGGGGGGGGGTGGGGGGGGGGGGGGGTGGGGGGGGGGGGGGGTGGGGGGGGGGGGGGGTGGGGGGGGGGGGGGGTGGGGGGGGGGGGGGGTGGGGGGGGGGGGGGGTGGGGGGGGGGGGGGGTGGGGGGGGGGGGGGGTGGGGGGGGGGGGGGGTGGGGGGGGGGGGGGGTGGGGGGGGGGGGGGGTGGGGGGGGGGGGGGGTGGGGGGGGGGGGGGGTGGGGGGGGGGGGGGGTGGGGGGGGGGGGGGGTGGGGGGGGGGGGGGGTGGGGGGGGGGGGGGGTGGGGGGGGGGGGGGGTGGGGGGGGGGGGGGGTGGGGGGGGGGGGGGGTGGGGGGGGGGGGGGGTGGGGGGGGGGGGGGGTGGGGGGGGGGGGGGGTGGGGGGGGGGGGGGGTGGGGGGGGGGGGGGGTGGGGGGGGGGGGGGGTGGGGGGGGGGGGGGGTGGGGGGGGGGGGGGGTGGGGGGGGGGGGGGGTGGGGGGGGGGGGGGGTGGGGGGGGGGGGGGGTGGGGGGGGGGGGGGGTGGGGGGGGGGGGGGGTGGGGGGGGGGGGGGGTGGGGGGGGGGGGGGGTGGGGGGGGGGGGGGGTGGGGGGGGGGGGGGGTGGGGGGGGGGGGGGGTGGGGGGGGGGGGGGGTGGGGGGGGGGGGGGGTGGGGGGGGGGGGGGGTGGGGGGGGGGGGGGGTGGGGGGGGGGGGGGGTGGGGGGGGGGGGGGGTGGGGGGGGGGGGGGGTGGGGGGGGGGGGGGGTGGGGGGGGGGGGGGGTGGGGGGGGGGGGGGGTGGGGGGGGGGGGGGGTGGGGGGGGGGGGGGGTGGGGGGGGGGGGGGGTGGGGGGGGGGGGGGGTGGGGGGGGGGGGGGGTGGGGGGGGGGGGGGGTGGGGGGGGGGGGGGGTGGGGGGGGGGGGGGGTGGGGGGGGGGGGGGGTGGGGGGGGGGGGGGGTGGGGGGGGGGGGGGGTGGGGGGGGGGGGGGGTGGGGGGGGGGGGGGGTGGGGGGGGGGGGGGGTGGGGGGGGGGGGGGGTGGGGGGGGGGGGGGGTGGGGGGGGGGGGGGGTGGGGGGGGGGGGGGGTGGGGGGGGGGGGGGGTGGGGGGGGGGGGGGGTGGGGGGGGGGGGGGGTGGGGGGGGGGGGGGGTGGGGGGGGGGGGGGGTGGGGGGGGGGGGGGGTGGGGGGGGGGGGGGGTGGGGGGGGGGGGGGGTGGGGGGGGGGGGGGGTGGGGGGGGGGGGGGGTGGGGGGGGGGGGGGGTGGGGGGGGGGGGGGGTGGGGGGGGGGGGGGGTGGGGGGGGGGGGGGGTGGGGGGGGGGGGGGGTGGGGGGGGGGGGGGGTGGGGGGGGGGGGGGGTGGGGGGGGGGGGGGGTGGGGGGGGGGGGGGGTGGGGGGGGGGGGGGGTGGGGGGGGGGGGGGGTGGGGGGGGGGGGGGGTGGGGGGGGGGGGGGGTGGGGGGGGGGGGGGGTGGGGGGGGGGGGGGGTGGGGGGGGGGGGGGGTGGGGGGGGGGGGGGGTGGGGGGGGGGGGGGGTGGGGGGGGGGGGGGGTGGGGGGGGGGGGGGGTGGGGGGGGGGGGGGGTGGGGGGGGGGGGGGGTGGGGGGGGGGGGGGGTGGGGGGGGGGGGGGGTGGGGGGGGGGGGGGGTGGGGGGGGGGGGGGGTGGGGGGGGGGGGGGGTGGGGGGGGGGGGGGGTGGGGGGGGGGGGGGGTGGGGGGGGGGGGGGGTGGGGGGGGGGGGGGGTGGGGGGGGGGGGGGGTGGGGGGGGGGGGGGGTGGGGGGGGGGGGGGGTGGGGGGGGGGGGGGGTGGGGGGGGGGGGGGGTGGGGGGGGGGGGGGGTGGGGGGGGGGGGGGGTGGGGGGGGGGGGGGGTGGGGGGGGGGGGGGGTGGGGGGGGGGGGGGGTGGGGGGGGGGGGGGGTGGGGGGGGGGGGGGGTGGGGGGGGGGGGGGGTGGGGGGGGGGGGGGGTGGGGGGGGGGGGGGGTGGGGGGGGGGGGGGGTGGGGGGGGGGGGGGGTGGGGGGGGGGGGGGGTGGGGGGGGGGGGGGGTGGGGGGGGGGGGGGGTGGGGGGGGGGGGGGGTGGGGGGGGGGGGGGGTGGGGGGGGGGGGGGGTGGGGGGGGGGGGGGGTGGGGGGGGGGGGGGGTGGGGGGGGGGGGGGGTGGGGGGGGGGGGGGGTGGGGGGGGGGGGGGGTGGGGGGGGGGGGGGGTGGGGGGGGGGGGGGGTGGGGGGGGGGGGGGGTGGGGGGGGGGGGGGGTGGGGGGGGGGGGGGGTGGGGGGGGGGGGGGGTGGGGGGGGGGGGGGGTGGGGGGGGGGGGGGGTGGGGGGGGGGGGGGGTGGGGGGGGGGGGGGGTGGGGGGGGGGGGGGGTGGGGGGGGGGGGGGGTGGGGGGGGGGGGGGGTGGGGGGGGGGGGGGGTGGGGGGGGGGGGGGGTGGGGGGGGGGGGGGGTGGGGGGGGGGGGGGGTGGGGGGGGGGGGGGGTGGGGGGGGGGGGGGGTGGGGGGGGGGGGGGGTGGGGGGGGGGGGGGGTGGGGGGGGGGGGGGGTGGGGGGGGGGGGGGGTGGGGGGGGGGGGGGGTGGGGGGGGGGGGGGGTGGGGGGGGGGGGGGGTGGGGGGGGGGGGGGGTGGGGGGGGGGGGGGGTGGGGGGGGGGGGGGGTGGGGGGGGGGGGGGGTGGGGGGGGGGGGGGGTGGGGGGGGGGGGGGGTGGGGGGGGGGGGGGGTGGGGGGGGGGGGGGGTGGGGGGGGGGGGGGGTGGGGGGGGGGGGGGGTGGGGGGGGGGGGGGGTGGGGGGGGGGGGGGGTGGGGGGGGGGGGGGGTGGGGGGGGGGGGGGGTGGGGGGGGGGGGGGGTGGGGGGGGGGGGGGGTGGGGGGGGGGGGGGGTGGGGGGGGGGGGGGGTGGGGGGGGGGGGGGGTGGGGGGGGGGGGGGGTGGGGGGGGGGGGGGGTGGGGGGGGGGGGGGGTGGGGGGGGGGGGGGGTGGGGGGGGGGGGGGGTGGGGGGGGGGGGGGGTGGGGGGGGGGGGGGGTGGGGGGGGGGGGGGGTGGGGGGGGGGGGGGGTGGGGGGGGGGGGGGGTGGGGGGGGGGGGGGGTGGGGGGGGGGGGGGGTGGGGGGGGGGGGGGGTGGGGGGGGGGGGGGGTGGGGGGGGGGGGGGGTGGGGGGGGGGGGGGGTGGGGGGGGGGGGGGGTGGGGGGGGGGGGGGGTGGGGGGGGGGGGGGGTGGGGGGGGGGGGGGGTGGGGGGGGGGGGGGGTGGGGGGGGGGGGGGGTGGGGGGGGGGGGGGGTGGGGGGGGGGGGGGGTGGGGGGGGGGGGGGGTGGGGGGGGGGGGGGGTGGGGGGGGGGGGGGGTGGGGGGGGGGGGGGGTGGGGGGGGGGGGGGGTGGGGGGGGGGGGGGGTGGGGGGGGGGGGGGGTGGGGGGGGGGGGGGGTGGGGGGGGGGGGGGGTGGGGGGGGGGGGGGGTGGGGGGGGGGGGGGGTGGGGGGGGGGGGGGGTGGGGGGGGGGGGGGGTGGGGGGGGGGGGGGGTGGGGGGGGGGGGGGGTGGGGGGGGGGGGGGGTGGGGGGGGGGGGGGGTGGGGGGGGGGGGGGGTGGGGGGGGGGGGGGGTGGGGGGGGGGGGGGGTGGGGGGGGGGGGGGGTGGGGGGGGGGGGGGGTGGGGGGGGGGGGGGGTGGGGGGGGGGGGGGGTGGGGGGGGGGGGGGGTGGGGGGGGGGGGGGGTGGGGGGGGGGGGGGGTGGGGGGGGGGGGGGGTGGGGGGGGGGGGGGGTGGGGGGGGGGGGGGGTGGGGGGGGGGGGGGGTGGGGGGGGGGGGGGGTGGGGGGGGGGGGGGGTGGGGGGGGGGGGGGGTGGGGGGGGGGGGGGGTGGGGGGGGGGGGGGGTGGGGGGGGGGGGGGGTGGGGGGGGGGGGGGGTGGGGGGGGGGGGGGGTGGGGGGGGGGGGGGGTGGGGGGGGGGGGGGGTGGGGGGGGGGGGGGGTGGGGGGGGGGGGGGGTGGGGGGGGGGGGGGGTGGGGGGGGGGGGGGGTGGGGGGGGGGGGGGGTGGGGGGGGGGGGGGGTGGGGGGGGGGGGGGGTGGGGGGGGGGGGGGGTGGGGGGGGGGGGGGGTGGGGGGGGGGGGGGGTGGGGGGGGGGGGGGGTGGGGGGGGGGGGGGGTGGGGGGGGGGGGGGGTGGGGGGGGGGGGGGGTGGGGGGGGGGGGGGGTGGGGGGGGGGGGGGGTGGGGGGGGGGGGGGGTGGGGGGGGGGGGGGGTGGGGGGGGGGGGGGGTGGGGGGGGGGGGGGGTGGGGGGGGGGGGGGGTGGGGGGGGGGGGGGGTGGGGGGGGGGGGGGGTGGGGGGGGGGGGGGGTGGGGGGGGGGGGGGGTGGGGGGGGGGGGGGGTGGGGGGGGGGGGGGGTGGGGGGGGGGGGGGGTGGGGGGGGGGGGGGGTGGGGGGGGGGGGGGGTGGGGGGGGGGGGGGGTGGGGGGGGGGGGGGGTGGGGGGGGGGGGGGGTGGGGGGGGGGGGGGGTGGGGGGGGGGGGGGGTGGGGGGGGGGGGGGGTGGGGGGGGGGGGGGGTGGGGGGGGGGGGGGGTGGGGGGGGGGGGGGGTGGGGGGGGGGGGGGGTGGGGGGGGGGGGGGGTGGGGGGGGGGGGGGGTGGGGGGGGGGGGGGGTGGGGGGGGGGGGGGGTGGGGGGGGGGGGGGGTGGGGGGGGGGGGGGGTGGGGGGGGGGGGGGGTGGGGGGGGGGGGGGGTGGGGGGGGGGGGGGGTGGGGGGGGGGGGGGGTGGGGGGGGGGGGGGGTGGGGGGGGGGGGGGGTGGGGGGGGGGGGGGGTGGGGGGGGGGGGGGGTGGGGGGGGGGGGGGGTGGGGGGGGGGGGGGGTGGGGGGGGGGGGGGGTGGGGGGGGGGGGGGGTGGGGGGGGGGGGGGGTGGGGGGGGGGGGGGGTGGGGGGGGGGGGGGGTGGGGGGGGGGGGGGGTGGGGGGGGGGGGGGGTGGGGGGGGGGGGGGGTGGGGGGGGGGGGGGGTGGGGGGGGGGGGGGGTGGGGGGGGGGGGGGGTGGGGGGGGGGGGGGGTGGGGGGGGGGGGGGGTGGGGGGGGGGGGGGGTGGGGGGGGGGGGGGGTGGGGGGGGGGGGGGGTGGGGGGGGGGGGGGGTGGGGGGGGGGGGGGGTGGGGGGGGGGGGGGGTGGGGGGGGGGGGGGGTGGGGGGGGGGGGGGGTGGGGGGGGGGGGGGGTGGGGGGGGGGGGGGGTGGGGGGGGGGGGGGGTGGGGGGGGGGGGGGGTGGGGGGGGGGGGGGGTGGGGGGGGGGGGGGGTGGGGGGGGGGGGGGGTGGGGGGGGGGGGGGGTGGGGGGGGGGGGGGGTGGGGGGGGGGGGGGGTGGGGGGGGGGGGGGGTGGGGGGGGGGGGGGGTGGGGGGGGGGGGGGGTGGGGGGGGGGGGGGGTGGGGGGGGGGGGGGGTGGGGGGGGGGGGGGGTGGGGGGGGGGGGGGGTGGGGGGGGGGGGGGGTGGGGGGGGGGGGGGGTGGGGGGGGGGGGGGGTGGGGGGGGGGGGGGGTGGGGGGGGGGGGGGGTGGGGGGGGGGGGGGGTGGGGGGGGGGGGGGGTGGGGGGGGGGGGGGGTGGGGGGGGGGGGGGGTGGGGGGGGGGGGGGGTGGGGGGGGGGGGGGGTGGGGGGGGGGGGGGGTGGGGGGGGGGGGGGGTGGGGGGGGGGGGGGGTGGGGGGGGGGGGGGGTGGGGGGGGGGGGGGGTGGGGGGGGGGGGGGGTGGGGGGGGGGGGGGGTGGGGGGGGGGGGGGGTGGGGGGGGGGGGGGGTGGGGGGGGGGGGGGGTGGGGGGGGGGGGGGGTGGGGGGGGGGGGGGGTGGGGGGGGGGGGGGGTGGGGGGGGGGGGGGGTGGGGGGGGGGGGGGGTGGGGGGGGGGGGGGGTGGGGGGGGGGGGGGGTGGGGGGGGGGGGGGGTGGGGGGGGGGGGGGGTGGGGGGGGGGGGGGGTGGGGGGGGGGGGGGGTGGGGGGGGGGGGGGGTGGGGGGGGGGGGGGGTGGGGGGGGGGGGGGGTGGGGGGGGGGGGGGGTGGGGGGGGGGGGGGGTGGGGGGGGGGGGGGGTGGGGGGGGGGGGGGGTGGGGGGGGGGGGGGGTGGGGGGGGGGGGGGGTGGGGGGGGGGGGGGGTGGGGGGGGGGGGGGGTGGGGGGGGGGGGGGGTGGGGGGGGGGGGGGGTGGGGGGGGGGGGGGGTGGGGGGGGGGGGGGGTGGGGGGGGGGGGGGGTGGGGGGGGGGGGGGGTGGGGGGGGGGGGGGGTGGGGGGGGGGGGGGGTGGGGGGGGGGGGGGGTGGGGGGGGGGGGGGGTGGGGGGGGGGGGGGGTGGGGGGGGGGGGGGGTGGGGGGGGGGGGGGGTGGGGGGGGGGGGGGGTGGGGGGGGGGGGGGGTGGGGGGGGGGGGGGGTGGGGGGGGGGGGGGGTGGGGGGGGGGGGGGGTGGGGGGGGGGGGGGGTGGGGGGGGGGGGGGGTGGGGGGGGGGGGGGGTGGGGGGGGGGGGGGGTGGGGGGGGGGGGGGGTGGGGGGGGGGGGGGGTGGGGGGGGGGGGGGGTGGGGGGGGGGGGGGGTGGGGGGGGGGGGGGGTGGGGGGGGGGGGGGGTGGGGGGGGGGGGGGGTGGGGGGGGGGGGGGGTGGGGGGGGGGGGGGGTGGGGGGGGGGGGGGGTGGGGGGGGGGGGGGGTGGGGGGGGGGGGGGGTGGGGGGGGGGGGGGGTGGGGGGGGGGGGGGGTGGGGGGGGGGGGGGGTGGGGGGGGGGGGGGGTGGGGGGGGGGGGGGGTGGGGGGGGGGGGGGGTGGGGGGGGGGGGGGGTGGGGGGGGGGGGGGGTGGGGGGGGGGGGGGGTGGGGGGGGGGGGGGGTGGGGGGGGGGGGGGGTGGGGGGGGGGGGGGGTGGGGGGGGGGGGGGGTGGGGGGGGGGGGGGGTGGGGGGGGGGGGGGGTGGGGGGGGGGGGGGGTGGGGGGGGGGGGGGGTGGGGGGGGGGGGGGGTGGGGGGGGGGGGGGGTGGGGGGGGGGGGGGGTGGGGGGGGGGGGGGGTGGGGGGGGGGGGGGGTGGGGGGGGGGGGGGGTGGGGGGGGGGGGGGGTGGGGGGGGGGGGGGGTGGGGGGGGGGGGGGGTGGGGGGGGGGGGGGGTGGGGGGGGGGGGGGGTGGGGGGGGGGGGGGGTGGGGGGGGGGGGGGGTGGGGGGGGGGGGGGGTGGGGGGGGGGGGGGGTGGGGGGGGGGGGGGGTGGGGGGGGGGGGGGGTGGGGGGGGGGGGGGGTGGGGGGGGGGGGGGGTGGGGGGGGGGGGGGGTGGGGGGGGGGGGGGGTGGGGGGGGGGGGGGGTGGGGGGGGGGGGGGGTGGGGGGGGGGGGGGGTGGGGGGGGGGGGGGGTGGGGGGGGGGGGGGGTGGGGGGGGGGGGGGGTGGGGGGGGGGGGGGGTGGGGGGGGGGGGGGGTGGGGGGGGGGGGGGGTGGGGGGGGGGGGGGGTGGGGGGGGGGGGGGGTGGGGGGGGGGGGGGGTGGGGGGGGGGGGGGGTGGGGGGGGGGGGGGGTGGGGGGGGGGGGGGGTGGGGGGGGGGGGGGGTGGGGGGGGGGGGGGGTGGGGGGGGGGGGGGGTGGGGGGGGGGGGGGGTGGGGGGGGGGGGGGGTGGGGGGGGGGGGGGGTGGGGGGGGGGGGGGGTGGGGGGGGGGGGGGGTGGGGGGGGGGGGGGGTGGGGGGGGGGGGGGGTGGGGGGGGGGGGGGGTGGGGGGGGGGGGGGGTGGGGGGGGGGGGGGGTGGGGGGGGGGGGGGGTGGGGGGGGGGGGGGGTGGGGGGGGGGGGGGGTGGGGGGGGGGGGGGGTGGGGGGGGGGGGGGGTGGGGGGGGGGGGGGGTGGGGGGGGGGGGGGGTGGGGGGGGGGGGGGGTGGGGGGGGGGGGGGGTGGGGGGGGGGGGGGGTGGGGGGGGGGGGGGGTGGGGGGGGGGGGGGGTGGGGGGGGGGGGGGGTGGGGGGGGGGGGGGGTGGGGGGGGGGGGGGGTGGGGGGGGGGGGGGGTGGGGGGGGGGGGGGGTGGGGGGGGGGGGGGGTGGGGGGGGGGGGGGGTGGGGGGGGGGGGGGGTGGGGGGGGGGGGGGGTGGGGGGGGGGGGGGGTGGGGGGGGGGGGGGGTGGGGGGGGGGGGGGGTGGGGGGGGGGGGGGGTGGGGGGGGGGGGGGGTGGGGGGGGGGGGGGGTGGGGGGGGGGGGGGGTGGGGGGGGGGGGGGGTGGGGGGGGGGGGGGGTGGGGGGGGGGGGGGGTGGGGGGGGGGGGGGGTGGGGGGGGGGGGGGGTGGGGGGGGGGGGGGGTGGGGGGGGGGGGGGGTGGGGGGGGGGGGGGGTGGGGGGGGGGGGGGGTGGGGGGGGGGGGGGGTGGGGGGGGGGGGGGGTGGGGGGGGGGGGGGGTGGGGGGGGGGGGGGGTGGGGGGGGGGGGGGGTGGGGGGGGGGGGGGGTGGGGGGGGGGGGGGGTGGGGGGGGGGGGGGGTGGGGGGGGGGGGGGGTGGGGGGGGGGGGGGGTGGGGGGGGGGGGGGGTGGGGGGGGGGGGGGGTGGGGGGGGGGGGGGGTGGGGGGGGGGGGGGGTGGGGGGGGGGGGGGGTGGGGGGGGGGGGGGGTGGGGGGGGGGGGGGGTGGGGGGGGGGGGGGGTGGGGGGGGGGGGGGGTGGGGGGGGGGGGGGGTGGGGGGGGGGGGGGGTGGGGGGGGGGGGGGGTGGGGGGGGGGGGGGGTGGGGGGGGGGGGGGGTGGGGGGGGGGGGGGGTGGGGGGGGGGGGGGGTGGGGGGGGGGGGGGGTGGGGGGGGGGGGGGGTGGGGGGGGGGGGGGGTGGGGGGGGGGGGGGGTGGGGGGGGGGGGGGGTGGGGGGGGGGGGGGGTGGGGGGGGGGGGGGGTGGGGGGGGGGGGGGGTGGGGGGGGGGGGGGGTGGGGGGGGGGGGGGGTGGGGGGGGGGGGGGGTGGGGGGGGGGGGGGGTGGGGGGGGGGGGGGGTGGGGGGGGGGGGGGGTGGGGGGGGGGGGGGGTGGGGGGGGGGGGGGGTGGGGGGGGGGGGGGGTGGGGGGGGGGGGGGGTGGGGGGGGGGGGGGGTGGGGGGGGGGGGGGGTGGGGGGGGGGGGGGGTGGGGGGGGGGGGGGGTGGGGGGGGGGGGGGGTGGGGGGGGGGGGGGGTGGGGGGGGGGGGGGGTGGGGGGGGGGGGGGGTGGGGGGGGGGGGGGGTGGGGGGGGGGGGGGGTGGGGGGGGGGGGGGGTGGGGGGGGGGGGGGGTGGGGGGGGGGGGGGGTGGGGGGGGGGGGGGGTGGGGGGGGGGGGGGGTGGGGGGGGGGGGGGGTGGGGGGGGGGGGGGGTGGGGGGGGGGGGGGGTGGGGGGGGGGGGGGGTGGGGGGGGGGGGGGGTGGGGGGGGGGGGGGGTGGGGGGGGGGGGGGGTGGGGGGGGGGGGGGGTGGGGGGGGGGGGGGGTGGGGGGGGGGGGGGGTGGGGGGGGGGGGGGGTGGGGGGGGGGGGGGGTGGGGGGGGGGGGGGGTGGGGGGGGGGGGGGGTGGGGGGGGGGGGGGGTGGGGGGGGGGGGGGGTGGGGGGGGGGGGGGGTGGGGGGGGGGGGGGGTGGGGGGGGGGGGGGGTGGGGGGGGGGGGGGGTGGGGGGGGGGGGGGGTGGGGGGGGGGGGGGGTGGGGGGGGGGGGGGGTGGGGGGGGGGGGGGGTGGGGGGGGGGGGGGGTGGGGGGGGGGGGGGGTGGGGGGGGGGGGGGGTGGGGGGGGGGGGGGGTGGGGGGGGGGGGGGGTGGGGGGGGGGGGGGGTGGGGGGGGGGGGGGGTGGGGGGGGGGGGGGGTGGGGGGGGGGGGGGGTGGGGGGGGGGGGGGGTGGGGGGGGGGGGGGGTGGGGGGGGGGGGGGGTGGGGGGGGGGGGGGGTGGGGGGGGGGGGGGGTGGGGGGGGGGGGGGGTGGGGGGGGGGGGGGGTGGGGGGGGGGGGGGGTGGGGGGGGGGGGGGGTGGGGGGGGGGGGGGGTGGGGGGGGGGGGGGGTGGGGGGGGGGGGGGGTGGGGGGGGGGGGGGGTGGGGGGGGGGGGGGGTGGGGGGGGGGGGGGGTGGGGGGGGGGGGGGGTGGGGGGGGGGGGGGGTGGGGGGGGGGGGGGGTGGGGGGGGGGGGGGGTGGGGGGGGGGGGGGGTGGGGGGGGGGGGGGGTGGGGGGGGGGGGGGGTGGGGGGGGGGGGGGGTGGGGGGGGGGGGGGGTGGGGGGGGGGGGGGGTGGGGGGGGGGGGGGGTGGGGGGGGGGGGGGGTGGGGGGGGGGGGGGGTGGGGGGGGGGGGGGGTGGGGGGGGGGGGGGGTGGGGGGGGGGGGGGGTGGGGGGGGGGGGGGGTGGGGGGGGGGGGGGGTGGGGGGGGGGGGGGGTGGGGGGGGGGGGGGGTGGGGGGGGGGGGGGGTGGGGGGGGGGGGGGGTGGGGGGGGGGGGGGGTGGGGGGGGGGGGGGGTGGGGGGGGGGGGGGGTGGGGGGGGGGGGGGGTGGGGGGGGGGGGGGGTGGGGGGGGGGGGGGGTGGGGGGGGGGGGGGGTGGGGGGGGGGGGGGGTGGGGGGGGGGGGGGGTGGGGGGGGGGGGGGGTGGGGGGGGGGGGGGGTGGGGGGGGGGGGGGGTGGGGGGGGGGGGGGGTGGGGGGGGGGGGGGGTGGGGGGGGGGGGGGGTGGGGGGGGGGGGGGGTGGGGGGGGGGGGGGGTGGGGGGGGGGGGGGGTGGGGGGGGGGGGGGGTGGGGGGGGGGGGGGGTGGGGGGGGGGGGGGGTGGGGGGGGGGGGGGGTGGGGGGGGGGGGGGGTGGGGGGGGGGGGGGGTGGGGGGGGGGGGGGGTGGGGGGGGGGGGGGGTGGGGGGGGGGGGGGGTGGGGGGGGGGGGGGGTGGGGGGGGGGGGGGGTGGGGGGGGGGGGGGGTGGGGGGGGGGGGGGGTGGGGGGGGGGGGGGGTGGGGGGGGGGGGGGGTGGGGGGGGGGGGGGGTGGGGGGGGGGGGGGGTGGGGGGGGGGGGGGGTGGGGGGGGGGGGGGGTGGGGGGGGGGGGGGGTGGGGGGGGGGGGGGGTGGGGGGGGGGGGGGGTGGGGGGGGGGGGGGGTGGGGGGGGGGGGGGGTGGGGGGGGGGGGGGGTGGGGGGGGGGGGGGGTGGGGGGGGGGGGGGGTGGGGGGGGGGGGGGGTGGGGGGGGGGGGGGGTGGGGGGGGGGGGGGGTGGGGGGGGGGGGGGGTGGGGGGGGGGGGGGGTGGGGGGGGGGGGGGGTGGGGGGGGGGGGGGGTGGGGGGGGGGGGGGGTGGGGGGGGGGGGGGGTGGGGGGGGGGGGGGGTGGGGGGGGGGGGGGGTGGGGGGGGGGGGGGGTGGGGGGGGGGGGGGGTGGGGGGGGGGGGGGGTGGGGGGGGGGGGGGGTGGGGGGGGGGGGGGGTGGGGGGGGGGGGGGGTGGGGGGGGGGGGGGGTGGGGGGGGGGGGGGGTGGGGGGGGGGGGGGGTGGGGGGGGGGGGGGGTGGGGGGGGGGGGGGGTGGGGGGGGGGGGGGGTGGGGGGGGGGGGGGGTGGGGGGGGGGGGGGGTGGGGGGGGGGGGGGGTGGGGGGGGGGGGGGGTGGGGGGGGGGGGGGGTGGGGGGGGGGGGGGGTGGGGGGGGGGGGGGGTGGGGGGGGGGGGGGGTGGGGGGGGGGGGGGGTGGGGGGGGGGGGGGGTGGGGGGGGGGGGGGGTGGGGGGGGGGGGGGGTGGGGGGGGGGGGGGGTGGGGGGGGGGGGGGGTGGGGGGGGGGGGGGGTGGGGGGGGGGGGGGGTGGGGGGGGGGGGGGGTGGGGGGGGGGGGGGGTGGGGGGGGGGGGGGGTGGGGGGGGGGGGGGGTGGGGGGGGGGGGGGGTGGGGGGGGGGGGGGGTGGGGGGGGGGGGGGGTGGGGGGGGGGGGGGGTGGGGGGGGGGGGGGGTGGGGGGGGGGGGGGGTGGGGGGGGGGGGGGGTGGGGGGGGGGGGGGGTGGGGGGGGGGGGGGGTGGGGGGGGGGGGGGGTGGGGGGGGGGGGGGGTGGGGGGGGGGGGGGGTGGGGGGGGGGGGGGGTGGGGGGGGGGGGGGGTGGGGGGGGGGGGGGGTGGGGGGGGGGGGGGGTGGGGGGGGGGGGGGGTGGGGGGGGGGGGGGGTGGGGGGGGGGGGGGGTGGGGGGGGGGGGGGGTGGGGGGGGGGGGGGGTGGGGGGGGGGGGGGGTGGGGGGGGGGGGGGGTGGGGGGGGGGGGGGGTGGGGGGGGGGGGGGGTGGGGGGGGGGGGGGGTGGGGGGGGGGGGGGGTGGGGGGGGGGGGGGGTGGGGGGGGGGGGGGGTGGGGGGGGGGGGGGGTGGGGGGGGGGGGGGGTGGGGGGGGGGGGGGGTGGGGGGGGGGGGGGGTGGGGGGGGGGGGGGGTGGGGGGGGGGGGGGGTGGGGGGGGGGGGGGGTGGGGGGGGGGGGGGGTGGGGGGGGGGGGGGGTGGGGGGGGGGGGGGGTGGGGGGGGGGGGGGGTGGGGGGGGGGGGGGGTGGGGGGGGGGGGGGGTGGGGGGGGGGGGGGGTGGGGGGGGGGGGGGGTGGGGGGGGGGGGGGGTGGGGGGGGGGGGGGGTGGGGGGGGGGGGGGGTGGGGGGGGGGGGGGGTGGGGGGGGGGGGGGGTGGGGGGGGGGGGGGGTGGGGGGGGGGGGGGGTGGGGGGGGGGGGGGGTGGGGGGGGGGGGGGGTGGGGGGGGGGGGGGGTGGGGGGGGGGGGGGGTGGGGGGGGGGGGGGGTGGGGGGGGGGGGGGGTGGGGGGGGGGGGGGGTGGGGGGGGGGGGGGGTGGGGGGGGGGGGGGGTGGGGGGGGGGGGGGGTGGGGGGGGGGGGGGGTGGGGGGGGGGGGGGGTGGGGGGGGGGGGGGGTGGGGGGGGGGGGGGGTGGGGGGGGGGGGGGGTGGGGGGGGGGGGGGGTGGGGGGGGGGGGGGGTGGGGGGGGGGGGGGGTGGGGGGGGGGGGGGGTGGGGGGGGGGGGGGGTGGGGGGGGGGGGGGGTGGGGGGGGGGGGGGGTGGGGGGGGGGGGGGGTGGGGGGGGGGGGGGGTGGGGGGGGGGGGGGGTGGGGGGGGGGGGGGGTGGGGGGGGGGGGGGGTGGGGGGGGGGGGGGGTGGGGGGGGGGGGGGGTGGGGGGGGGGGGGGGTGGGGGGGGGGGGGGGTGGGGGGGGGGGGGGGTGGGGGGGGGGGGGGGTGGGGGGGGGGGGGGGTGGGGGGGGGGGGGGGTGGGGGGGGGGGGGGGTGGGGGGGGGGGGGGGTGGGGGGGGGGGGGGGTGGGGGGGGGGGGGGGTGGGGGGGGGGGGGGGTGGGGGGGGGGGGGGGTGGGGGGGGGGGGGGGTGGGGGGGGGGGGGGGTGGGGGGGGGGGGGGGTGGGGGGGGGGGGGGGTGGGGGGGGGGGGGGGTGGGGGGGGGGGGGGGTGGGGGGGGGGGGGGGTGGGGGGGGGGGGGGGTGGGGGGGGGGGGGGGTGGGGGGGGGGGGGGGTGGGGGGGGGGGGGGGTGGGGGGGGGGGGGGGTGGGGGGGGGGGGGGGTGGGGGGGGGGGGGGGTGGGGGGGGGGGGGGGTGGGGGGGGGGGGGGGTGGGGGGGGGGGGGGGTGGGGGGGGGGGGGGGTGGGGGGGGGGGGGGGTGGGGGGGGGGGGGGGTGGGGGGGGGGGGGGGTGGGGGGGGGGGGGGGTGGGGGGGGGGGGGGGTGGGGGGGGGGGGGGGTGGGGGGGGGGGGGGGTGGGGGGGGGGGGGGGTGGGGGGGGGGGGGGGTGGGGGGGGGGGGGGGTGGGGGGGGGGGGGGGTGGGGGGGGGGGGGGGTGGGGGGGGGGGGGGGTGGGGGGGGGGGGGGGTGGGGGGGGGGGGGGGTGGGGGGGGGGGGGGGTGGGGGGGGGGGGGGGTGGGGGGGGGGGGGGGTGGGGGGGGGGGGGGGTGGGGGGGGGGGGGGGTGGGGGGGGGGGGGGGTGGGGGGGGGGGGGGGTGGGGGGGGGGGGGGGTGGGGGGGGGGGGGGGTGGGGGGGGGGGGGGGTGGGGGGGGGGGGGGGTGGGGGGGGGGGGGGGTGGGGGGGGGGGGGGGTGGGGGGGGGGGGGGGTGGGGGGGGGGGGGGGTGGGGGGGGGGGGGGGTGGGGGGGGGGGGGGGTGGGGGGGGGGGGGGGTGGGGGGGGGGGGGGGTGGGGGGGGGGGGGGGTGGGGGGGGGGGGGGGTGGGGGGGGGGGGGGGTGGGGGGGGGGGGGGGTGGGGGGGGGGGGGGGTGGGGGGGGGGGGGGGTGGGGGGGGGGGGGGGTGGGGGGGGGGGGGGGTGGGGGGGGGGGGGGGTGGGGGGGGGGGGGGGTGGGGGGGGGGGGGGGTGGGGGGGGGGGGGGGTGGGGGGGGGGGGGGGTGGGGGGGGGGGGGGGTGGGGGGGGGGGGGGGTGGGGGGGGGGGGGGGTGGGGGGGGGGGGGGGTGGGGGGGGGGGGGGGTGGGGGGGGGGGGGGGTGGGGGGGGGGGGGGGTGGGGGGGGGGGGGGGTGGGGGGGGGGGGGGGTGGGGGGGGGGGGGGGTGGGGGGGGGGGGGGGTGGGGGGGGGGGGGGGTGGGGGGGGGGGGGGGTGGGGGGGGGGGGGGGTGGGGGGGGGGGGGGGTGGGGGGGGGGGGGGGTGGGGGGGGGGGGGGGTGGGGGGGGGGGGGGGTGGGGGGGGGGGGGGGTGGGGGGGGGGGGGGGTGGGGGGGGGGGGGGGTGGGGGGGGGGGGGGGTGGGGGGGGGGGGGGGTGGGGGGGGGGGGGGGTGGGGGGGGGGGGGGGTGGGGGGGGGGGGGGGTGGGGGGGGGGGGGGGTGGGGGGGGGGGGGGGTGGGGGGGGGGGGGGGTGGGGGGGGGGGGGGGTGGGGGGGGGGGGGGGTGGGGGGGGGGGGGGGTGGGGGGGGGGGGGGGTGGGGGGGGGGGGGGGTGGGGGGGGGGGGGGGTGGGGGGGGGGGGGGGTGGGGGGGGGGGGGGGTGGGGGGGGGGGGGGGTGGGGGGGGGGGGGGGTGGGGGGGGGGGGGGGTGGGGGGGGGGGGGGGTGGGGGGGGGGGGGGGTGGGGGGGGGGGGGGGTGGGGGGGGGGGGGGGTGGGGGGGGGGGGGGGTGGGGGGGGGGGGGGGTGGGGGGGGGGGGGGGTGGGGGGGGGGGGGGGTGGGGGGGGGGGGGGGTGGGGGGGGGGGGGGGTGGGGGGGGGGGGGGGTGGGGGGGGGGGGGGGTGGGGGGGGGGGGGGGTGGGGGGGGGGGGGGGTGGGGGGGGGGGGGGGTGGGGGGGGGGGGGGGTGGGGGGGGGGGGGGGTGGGGGGGGGGGGGGGTGGGGGGGGGGGGGGGTGGGGGGGGGGGGGGGTGGGGGGGGGGGGGGGTGGGGGGGGGGGGGGGTGGGGGGGGGGGGGGGTGGGGGGGGGGGGGGGTGGGGGGGGGGGGGGGTGGGGGGGGGGGGGGGTGGGGGGGGGGGGGGGTGGGGGGGGGGGGGGGTGGGGGGGGGGGGGGGTGGGGGGGGGGGGGGGTGGGGGGGGGGGGGGGTGGGGGGGGGGGGGGGTGGGGGGGGGGGGGGGTGGGGGGGGGGGGGGGTGGGGGGGGGGGGGGGTGGGGGGGGGGGGGGGTGGGGGGGGGGGGGGGTGGGGGGGGGGGGGGGTGGGGGGGGGGGGGGGTGGGGGGGGGGGGGGGTGGGGGGGGGGGGGGGTGGGGGGGGGGGGGGGTGGGGGGGGGGGGGGGTGGGGGGGGGGGGGGGTGGGGGGGGGGGGGGGTGGGGGGGGGGGGGGGTGGGGGGGGGGGGGGGTGGGGGGGGGGGGGGGTGGGGGGGGGGGGGGGTGGGGGGGGGGGGGGGTGGGGGGGGGGGGGGGTGGGGGGGGGGGGGGGTGGGGGGGGGGGGGGGTGGGGGGGGGGGGGGGTGGGGGGGGGGGGGGGTGGGGGGGGGGGGGGGTGGGGGGGGGGGGGGGTGGGGGGGGGGGGGGGTGGGGGGGGGGGGGGGTGGGGGGGGGGGGGGGTGGGGGGGGGGGGGGGTGGGGGGGGGGGGGGGTGGGGGGGGGGGGGGGTGGGGGGGGGGGGGGGTGGGGGGGGGGGGGGGTGGGGGGGGGGGGGGGTGGGGGGGGGGGGGGGTGGGGGGGGGGGGGGGTGGGGGGGGGGGGGGGTGGGGGGGGGGGGGGGTGGGGGGGGGGGGGGGTGGGGGGGGGGGGGGGTGGGGGGGGGGGGGGGTGGGGGGGGGGGGGGGTGGGGGGGGGGGGGGGTGGGGGGGGGGGGGGGTGGGGGGGGGGGGGGGTGGGGGGGGGGGGGGGTGGGGGGGGGGGGGGGTGGGGGGGGGGGGGGGTGGGGGGGGGGGGGGGTGGGGGGGGGGGGGGGTGGGGGGGGGGGGGGGTGGGGGGGGGGGGGGGTGGGGGGGGGGGGGGGTGGGGGGGGGGGGGGGTGGGGGGGGGGGGGGGTGGGGGGGGGGGGGGGTGGGGGGGGGGGGGGGTGGGGGGGGGGGGGGGTGGGGGGGGGGGGGGGTGGGGGGGGGGGGGGGTGGGGGGGGGGGGGGGTGGGGGGGGGGGGGGGTGGGGGGGGGGGGGGGTGGGGGGGGGGGGGGGTGGGGGGGGGGGGGGGTGGGGGGGGGGGGGGGTGGGGGGGGGGGGGGGTGGGGGGGGGGGGGGGTGGGGGGGGGGGGGGGTGGGGGGGGGGGGGGGTGGGGGGGGGGGGGGGTGGGGGGGGGGGGGGGTGGGGGGGGGGGGGGGTGGGGGGGGGGGGGGGTGGGGGGGGGGGGGGGTGGGGGGGGGGGGGGGTGGGGGGGGGGGGGGGTGGGGGGGGGGGGGGGTGGGGGGGGGGGGGGGTGGGGGGGGGGGGGGGTGGGGGGGGGGGGGGGTGGGGGGGGGGGGGGGTGGGGGGGGGGGGGGGTGGGGGGGGGGGGGGGTGGGGGGGGGGGGGGGTGGGGGGGGGGGGGGGTGGGGGGGGGGGGGGGTGGGGGGGGGGGGGGGTGGGGGGGGGGGGGGGTGGGGGGGGGGGGGGGTGGGGGGGGGGGGGGGTGGGGGGGGGGGGGGGTGGGGGGGGGGGGGGGTGGGGGGGGGGGGGGGTGGGGGGGGGGGGGGGTGGGGGGGGGGGGGGGTGGGGGGGGGGGGGGGTGGGGGGGGGGGGGGGTGGGGGGGGGGGGGGGTGGGGGGGGGGGGGGGTGGGGGGGGGGGGGGGTGGGGGGGGGGGGGGGTGGGGGGGGGGGGGGGTGGGGGGGGGGGGGGGTGGGGGGGGGGGGGGGTGGGGGGGGGGGGGGGTGGGGGGGGGGGGGGGTGGGGGGGGGGGGGGGTGGGGGGGGGGGGGGGTGGGGGGGGGGGGGGGTGGGGGGGGGGGGGGGTGGGGGGGGGGGGGGGTGGGGGGGGGGGGGGGTGGGGGGGGGGGGGGGTGGGGGGGGGGGGGGGTGGGGGGGGGGGGGGGTGGGGGGGGGGGGGGGTGGGGGGGGGGGGGGGTGGGGGGGGGGGGGGGTGGGGGGGGGGGGGGGTGGGGGGGGGGGGGGGTGGGGGGGGGGGGGGGTGGGGGGGGGGGGGGGTGGGGGGGGGGGGGGGTGGGGGGGGGGGGGGGTGGGGGGGGGGGGGGGTGGGGGGGGGGGGGGGTGGGGGGGGGGGGGGGTGGGGGGGGGGGGGGGTGGGGGGGGGGGGGGGTGGGGGGGGGGGGGGGTGGGGGGGGGGGGGGGTGGGGGGGGGGGGGGGTGGGGGGGGGGGGGGGTGGGGGGGGGGGGGGGTGGGGGGGGGGGGGGGTGGGGGGGGGGGGGGGTGGGGGGGGGGGGGGGTGGGGGGGGGGGGGGGTGGGGGGGGGGGGGGGTGGGGGGGGGGGGGGGTGGGGGGGGGGGGGGGTGGGGGGGGGGGGGGGTGGGGGGGGGGGGGGGTGGGGGGGGGGGGGGGTGGGGGGGGGGGGGGGTGGGGGGGGGGGGGGGTGGGGGGGGGGGGGGGTGGGGGGGGGGGGGGGTGGGGGGGGGGGGGGGTGGGGGGGGGGGGGGGTGGGGGGGGGGGGGGGTGGGGGGGGGGGGGGGTGGGGGGGGGGGGGGGTGGGGGGGGGGGGGGGTGGGGGGGGGGGGGGGTGGGGGGGGGGGGGGGTGGGGGGGGGGGGGGGTGGGGGGGGGGGGGGGTGGGGGGGGGGGGGGGTGGGGGGGGGGGGGGGTGGGGGGGGGGGGGGGTGGGGGGGGGGGGGGGTGGGGGGGGGGGGGGGTGGGGGGGGGGGGGGGTGGGGGGGGGGGGGGGTGGGGGGGGGGGGGGGTGGGGGGGGGGGGGGGTGGGGGGGGGGGGGGGTGGGGGGGGGGGGGGGTGGGGGGGGGGGGGGGTGGGGGGGGGGGGGGGTGGGGGGGGGGGGGGGTGGGGGGGGGGGGGGGTGGGGGGGGGGGGGGGTGGGGGGGGGGGGGGGTGGGGGGGGGGGGGGGTGGGGGGGGGGGGGGGTGGGGGGGGGGGGGGGTGGGGGGGGGGGGGGGTGGGGGGGGGGGGGGGTGGGGGGGGGGGGGGGTGGGGGGGGGGGGGGGTGGGGGGGGGGGGGGGTGGGGGGGGGGGGGGGTGGGGGGGGGGGGGGGTGGGGGGGGGGGGGGGTGGGGGGGGGGGGGGGTGGGGGGGGGGGGGGGTGGGGGGGGGGGGGGGTGGGGGGGGGGGGGGGTGGGGGGGGGGGGGGGTGGGGGGGGGGGGGGGTGGGGGGGGGGGGGGGTGGGGGGGGGGGGGGGTGGGGGGGGGGGGGGGTGGGGGGGGGGGGGGGTGGGGGGGGGGGGGGGTGGGGGGGGGGGGGGGTGGGGGGGGGGGGGGGTGGGGGGGGGGG